>NC_090265.1:543277774-543375274 GCF_040414725.1 Anabrus simplex | reverse complement strand
TGCTCAAATGCATGAGCCTCGTTTCGGTATATTTACTGGAACGTTAAAGAACTGCATGAAAAATGTCTGGCACGTCGGCGTCTCCGAAAACCGTAAAAGTAGTTACTGGGACATAAATATAAATAACATCATCATATTCTATAACGTGTATAATGTTACTTAATATCTCGGTACTCTTCAGAAATGACAATCTGTTGACAGGGTTAAAGGCTTTCTACAAATAAAAATCTTTAACATACTACTAACTACCTTTTCTCTTGAAGTGTTTGTCTTTAATGGTTTTGACAAGAAATACATTGTGTGAAATTTTCATCCCTTTCCTAATACTTTCTGTTTTGCTTCTACCTACCGGAAGTCTTATGATATCTCAGAACAAAATATATTTTAACAGAATATTTTTGTTGTCCATTGGAGCTACTGTTTCCTAGCTCTGAGATTAGATACATTCCCAACCAACTACGACACTCAACCGAGTATAAAATATAAAAAAGGTACGTAAAGGTTTGAATATTTAAAAGATGTATTATGAAGAAAAACAGTGCTCACGGCATAAGTTTTTTTTTTTTGCTAGGGGCTTTACGTCGCACCGACTCAGATAGGTCTTATGGCGACGATGGGATAGGAACGGCCTAGGAGTTGGAAGGAAGCGGCCGTGGCCTTAATTAAGGTACAGCCCCAGCATTTGCCTGGTGTGAAAATGGGAAACCACGGAAAACCATCTTCAGGGCTGCCGATAGTGGGATTCGAACCTACTATCTCCCGGATGCAAGCTCACAGCCGCGCGCCTCTACGCGCACGGCCAACTCGCCCGGTCACGGCATAAGTTAATAGTGGATATCTTCTTAAAGACGTCGTCTCCAAACGGAGGTAGACGATCCACACGGCCAGCTCCGATCTTGACATTGCAGCCATGCCATGTGGATTTATTGGAATATCTCTCAGGATCTTTAATGCAGTGGTTTCCCGTTGCCTTCTGTATCCTGATGCCGTTGACCAAACTGGTTCCTCCGCCTTTGGGAACAATTTCTTGTACCCAGGACAATAGAGTGCCCTTGCCCATACCCGCTCATCCACTCTCAAAGAGACTGTTGGCACTTGGTATAGAAGATCTCCTTATACCGGGAGATAATCGGTCCCTTCATTCGTTAGGCGCCTGCATATAAAATAATATATTTATATGCAGTCGTTGCCCCCTCTCTACCGCGGGGAGGTGAATGTCAGGATTTCACCGTCATTGAAACAAGGACCAAATGGCATTTCCTTGTTTCTCTTGTTCTTTAGAGAGGAACATTGGATATAGAAGTTGTTAATCTAATATAATCTCACTTCCGTATTTAAATAAGTATGCTCATTATATTTGTAGCTCATATTTTAGAGAGCAAAGTGTTATGCATTTTCTTGTGTCACTAAGTATTTCACTCTTAAATTTCAGTTGGTGGTGCAGGAAAGGAGGCTGAGTGCAAACGCATCCCGCACCATGGCAGCCATGTCGCTGGGTTTCATCGTCATGGTAACGCCGTGGACCATACAAGAAGTGGTGGCAGCCTGCACGGGAACAAAGGTGACTTAAATAGGGATACAGCTTTCACGTTCTTGATCCGTGTTGTACATTAAAAATGAATCCACGTTTGCATAACAAGTAAAAGTAGTTAATGGGACGTAAAACCAATAACGTTGATGTATTTGTTTAAGGATACCACCAAGACAGGACTTTCCAATGTAAATTCTTAGTTATATTTGCAAATGGTATCTTTGAATTGAAAACACACATTGCTGTGTTCTGATTCCACGTAAAAAGCGGTCCCTTTGCTACGATCACGGCACATAAAACTGCAACTGTGTTTGCTTCTTTAAGCATTCTATATTATTTCTGACAAATTTGTTACCACGTGTAACTTGCAACTGGAAATGAGAAAAACTTCCAGCCATTGCTTTATACTTCATAACATTCATTAATCATGGTAAAAAATTTCCTTTAGTATAATTTTTAATACTTATTCTCTTGATCCGTTGCTATTTTCTGGTCTATTTGCGTCACACACACACACACACTCACTACTGGTGTACATTGTGACTGTGCCTATTCATTAGTACGTTTTTGCCTATTCATTAGCCTTAGGCTTTCTACAAACAAAAATCTCTAACATACAGAGGTGTGAACATTATTAGACTCAACACTATTTTTTTTTAAATTTCCATTGTCACTTTACCTATTACTTATCTAACCATAAAAGTTATTTTTGTGCTGCAATGGAGCTCTCATTACGTGTCACTTGATGTCTGTTTAACCCTTCGAGGACCAAGCATTTTCACACCTGCCAACTTGGGTACAATATGGACCCGACGTTATTTTCAGTTATACACGCTTTTTATAATCAGTGCACTTCATAAACCTCACAAAGTCATTTCTACAGACTCATTTAATGTGGTGTTTCGAAAGAGCAATAAAAAATATCGCCTTCTATCATGTCTTCCACTCACCCAGTCAGGTTTAGGGAACGTAAATAGAACATATGCGTTCAGAGCTGCTGTATACAGAATATTCATGTGAAGACTGAGTGCTCATCTTCGGGTTGTTCTGAAATATGTGTACATTCGTACCATCTGGTCAACGGTATCTACTCCGCTCTTTGTTTTGTTGTAGTAAGCATTAATTTCAGAAATTATTTTCTCATGGTTCTCTAGTATTGCGTCATCATGGTGTTGTGTTGACTGGAGAATCACAGATTTCTTTGGTTTAGGTACATACGAAACTAGCCATAGTGTCAGTGAATGCAAACAGAGGAGATTTCTCGGGCATTTTGTTACTAACCAGCTCTATGGGTATGTTTTCCTTGTTTTTTCTCATTGTCCATGTTAGAGTCAATTTATGCTGAAGAAGCTCCTGAGCCACATCAAAGTCTGTGAAGAAATTGTCCACTGTTATGCCACGCTCTGATCCGTATATGTGATGAACCAAATCAAGAACAACTCTTTTCCTTGCCCTTTCTCAGGTTGTGAATCAACTTTCCCCAGATACACTTGAAAGTTTACGGTGTAATGGTACTTCACATCATCTATCGCCCACACTTTTACTCCGAATTTTTCAGGTTTTTATTTCATGTAAACTATGAAAGGGCATCTTCCTCGAAATGACACCAATTGTTCATCAACTGTGACAATGGCACCAGGCTCAAAACACTCCATACAGTTTCTCCTTTATTATCTTGTAGATTTATCATCAAAGCGAATAAGGACGAGTAGAAGCTTGATTCCTGCCTTGAACGTTGTTGCGGCGTAAATATCCCGTCTAAGCGTTACGTCTGTTGCACACATTTCGTCTATGTCCTCGCGATTGTCCCTAAAAGCTCCTGCCACAGGCAATATTCCGAAGAAAGCTTTCATTTCAACATTATCTGTAGGAACAACGTTTCTCTTCTCACAAGGGTTATTTTTGTTACATTCATCGATTAACCTTTAAACTTCTTCGTTAGTACGCAAAACTATTTCATCTACTGTACTCTATCGTTTGTTATTTGGAGAAAGAAACAGTCTTATGTCGGCTCAATATTCTGCGATTTTCTAGCTAGACCAGGTAGAGATTTCAGTATATTAGCAGCAGGTCGTCTTGAATCACGTGGTGCTTTCTTTGACTATGTAAATCGACAATGAGAAAGGAATGTATCCTCATCATCACTGTTATCACTAGAATTATTATCGGTTACATGGAGGCTGTCACCTTCTTCATCTACTTCAATACAGTCTTCTTCTGGAGAAGATTCATCATACTGACAAAGATGTACTTCTATTTCATCATCAGTAAGTGTAATCTCTGTGAGATTAGAATATACTAATTCGTATAAACCGAGTGTATTATTACTGCATTTCACAATCATTTAAAGACCCTCCCCCATGGCACTACAGCCCTTGAAGGGCCTTGGCCTACCAAGTGACCGCAGCTCAGCCCCAATGCCTGCTACTAAAATACTGATGCACATAAATCATTCTGTTCTTTGAAAAATGTGGCTGGGGGACAAAATATACCCCGCTCAACCCTCACAACACAAGTTACATCTACTTTGAATTATATCAGTGACGAAATTATAGTCAGTAGGCTCCTCTGTTAGTATTAAATATTCCAATGGTGAGGATGTTTAATTTCTCTTTACAGCGTGATTAGACAAAATGGAATTATACGTTGTATGAAGTGGATCTGTGATATTTTGCTTTACTTGAGAGCTAGTATAATTCGCTGTGCTTTTTTACTATTTACTGTTGGAACTCTTCGAAACTGATGTTGGAGGATTAGCAACAGACCAAGCAGAAATATATAATCTCAAAGTAATATTTCAAAAGTTACGAATAATACAGTATTTCACGAAGTTTAGTAAGTAGGGTGAATATTTGACCGAACGATAGAGTTCCATGGAACAAATTAGAGACAGTTGACGGAAAAAACAAATACTAAGGCAATTTAATTTGTGTCTTCTCCTTTGAGTCTAATAATTTTCACACTTCTGTGGAACTAACAATTTTTTTCTCTTGAAGTGTTTGTCTTTCACGGTTTCAACAAGAAGTGCAGTGTCTGAAGTTTTCATCTCTTTCGAAATACTTTCTGGTTTACCGAGAAAATGTAGTAATCATGCGTCTACCTACAGGAAGTCTAATGATATCTCAGAATAAAATATATTAATATATTTATAATATATAATACACAGTACACTGGCGGAAAAACGTATCCAAACACCAAGAAGGGGTTGTGATAGATTAGCGAACGTTCGTAGGCGTGTTTATACATCTGAAAGATGACGTTGTTTTAAATTTCCCGCAAATTGCACTAGCGAGGAGCTAGTAGCGTCTCTATGACGTTGCATATCAGGTTTGCTTTAAAGTGGGCTGTTCTGTGTGAAAGCGTTAGTTACCTGTGAGACTGGACGGAGTGACTGTGAGTGGGTCAATAATGTCTTTACGTCGACGAAGAGGCCAGTATTAACAGCTCACTGCGGTTGAACTAGGCCGTATAATAGGGCCACGTGAAGGTGGATTTTCCTTCCGCGCTATTGCAGAACGACTTGATAGGGATGTCTCCACCGTGCATGTGTGCTGGCAGCAGGGGTCACGAGAAGGAGCGCTCTCAAGAAGACCAGGCTCTCGATGTTCCCGTAGCACCACCGAGTGGTAGGACCGCCGTATTCGGCGTATAGCTGTGGTGCAGCGGACTGCGTCTGCAGCAATTCGAGCGGCAGTTGGCACCATAGTGACGCAACGAACTGTTCGAAATCGGTTACTTGAATGACAGCTCCAAGCCAGAAGCCCTGCGGCGTGCATTCCACTTACCCCAAACCAACGCCGTGTTCGATTTCAGTGATGTCAAGCGAGAGCTGATTGGAGGATGGATTGGAGGTCCATTTTGTTTTCCGATGAAAGCCGGTTTTGCCTTGGTGTCAGTGATGGCCGTGTGTTCGTTAGAAGGAGGCTAAGTGAGCGCCTGCATTCCACCTATCTCCGGCGTCGACACACTGGACCTACACTGGGAGTTCTGCTCTGGGGAGCAATTTCCTATGACAGCAGGAGCACTTTCATGGTTATCGCACGCATCCTGACTGGAAATATGTGCGCCCGTCTGGTGATTCGACCTGTTGTGCTGCTATTCATGATGATCAGCTATCTCGGGGGTGTTTTCCAAAAGGATAATGAACCTCCCATGTCGACATGTTGCCTTGGCCTACTCGATCCCCCCATCTGTACCCAACTGAGCACATACGGGACATCATTGAACGACAACTCCAACGTAAAACACAACCGGGTTAGTCTTGTACATTTAATCAATTAAATATGTTACCTCGACAAATGCCGGGTGGTTCACCAGCCCCTTACGATCCAGCTGTATGTATCCCTTGGCATTTATTACAGTTCTGAAATACATCGATCCCTCTCTATAAATCGGGGTAGTGTAACGAGACAGCAGGAATCGTGAGCGCCACTATTAATTCATTATGGGTACCTCGAATGAACCCGTAAAAGGGTACAGATACGCAGAACACGTACTTTAAAACAGGAGGTGGACGCACAGACCGGGAGTCGCAGTAGCTCACATGGAAAGCGGGCGGGGAGATATGTGATAGTGGACAGTGCTAGAGGTAGAAGGTTCGAATCCCACATACGAATTTATTTTAACAGACATTTGGCTAGGATGTGGTAAGGTTGCATATTTGATAGCTTCCACGGACTGATTTGTTTATTTGACCTTGTAAAAGACCGTAAGTATCGTTGCATTGGGTATGGTCTGGGTTGGACGAGGATGAGGAGACGATGGTCTGTGACGTCGTACATGTTCCAAGCTTCGTAGACCACAGGTAAGGTAAAGTTTTCTCCCTTGGAACGATAACAACATGCGATGGCAGGTAAGTATGTAGCTGCGCGAACTCTCCTCCTTCGAAGCAATTCACAACACAAAGTTTATTCACTGCCTCGAGATGTATTCCAGCGACGAGTATGTGGATATGTCACTTATCTATAGAGAAGCTAAACATAATACATACCAGGCACAGCGCCTGTACCAAGAACGTTATCCGGATTGACGACAACCGACGAGCATGACATTTCGGAGTGTGGAAAGATACCTGCGGGATACTGCATCTCTGGGAAGAACACGGCCTATTCGAGAAATTCCCGTGACGTCTGCTGACAATGAAGAGGTAGTGTTTGACGCTATCCGGCTTAACCCGCATACTAGCTCACGGGCCATTGTACAGGAGACGAACTTCAGCCGAGCGTCTGTTATGCGGATATTGCATACCCACCGGTTTCATCCGTACCATCTGTACTTACACGAGGAGCTCCATGGTCATGATTTCGATGCCTGGTTGGCGTTCTGACAATGGATCCTATAACATGTGGACACTGATCCTGCTTTTCTAGCTACTCTCTTATTTACGGACAAAGCACGAGTCCACAACAATGGAACCGTTAATCGCCATAATATGCATTACTGGAGTGTAGATAATCCCCATTGGGTGCAGCAGACAGCTTTTTGCTACAGTGGGGCGTGAATGTGTGGTATGGAATCATGGGTGATCACCTCATCGGTCCCCATTTCTTTGACGGCCATCTGACCAGCCAACGAACGTGGCGGTGGTCGTCTGGAACCATCTCCATTCGACGTATCCTGATAAATGGATAGGAAGGGGAGGACCTGTCCTCTGGCCCGCCAGATCGCCCGATCTTACGCCCCTGATTTTTTTCTGTGGGGCCATGTAAAACAACTGGTGTATGCACAGGAGCCGGCGAGTCTTTGTCACCTTAGACAGCTCATCACCGAGGCATGCCAATCCGTTTAACCAGAGATGTTGCAACGGGCCAGACGGTCCTTACAACTTCGCGTGCAGCTCTGTATCGACCACGGAGGTCGTCAGTTCGAGCAGGTGCTGCGTTAAACGACGTGGATAACTGAAATCCTGTCACATGTTTCCAAGCCTATATCAACCCAGCTCCACACCAAGGGCCCTTTTCAGAGCCAAGTTAACACTTCAGTCTGTGAAAAATACCGGTATTAAGTATACAACCTTGCCACATCCTAGGCAACTGGCTTAAAAATACTTGCATGGGTTTTGAACCTTCTAACTCTCGAACACCGTCAACAATCATACATCGTACCACGCGCTAGCCATGTGAGCTACTGTGATACTTGACTTACGGCGCCCACTTCCCAGCCTATACAGTACCATGCTCCCGAATCTGTGCGTCCACCTCCTGTTTTAACGTACGTGTTCTGCGTATCTGTACTCGTTTCACGGGTTCATTCGAGGTATAATGAATTAATAGTGGCGCTCAAGATTCATGCTGTCTCGTTATACAGTATTACCTTGGTTTAGGGAGAGGGACCGATGTATTTCAGATTTGTAGTAACTGTGAAGGAATGCATAAAACTGGATCGCAAGGGGCTGATGGACCACCCGGCATTTATCGAGGTAACATATTTAATTGATTAAAGGTCTTCTATCCCGTAAACACACATCTCGTTATATTACCCTGCTTTAGGGAGAGGGATCGATGTCTTTCAAATTGTCGTAAATGCGAAGGGATGCATAAAACTGGATCGCAAGTGGCTGGTGAACCACCCGTTATATTGCTAAAATTTTCGTATTCAACATTCCTTATATCATGGCGTTTATATATTTTTTCCACCAGTGTATATAATATAGGTTCACACCATCACATCATCAAAACAGATATGAGGCCAAGAACGTGATGCGGTCCTTATCGATCTCTTAGCTGGGCGTCCAGTAGTGACGTCCTCTGGGCTGGTATCGTGATATCTTATTTGAGATTCCTTCGGAATACTGTATAATAAAATCGTACCCTGTGAAAATCGTGCCCTCACACAAACGTGTGAAAATCGCGGTGAGTTTAAGTATTCATTGCTAGTATTGCTAACCTACTCCCTATAAGTCTAATCGGTCGAAGGAAATATCCAACTTTAGTCCACAATACAAATAGACTAGGAAAGAAAGCAAGCAGTAATTCCTTCTCCTCAAAATTGTTCAGCTTTCTCGTTATCAAAATTAGTCCTGATTTAACAAAATAAACAATGTGCTTGTAAAGTCGAACCCTAGAATCAAAAAAGTCATCGGGTGTATGGAATTGGTCGCAGTAAGCATAGCGTGTGCGCTAACGAAGGCAGATTTGAATATGGAACGGAAACAGAGGAAAATAGCTCACAAGAAAGACTGTAAGAAAAACCGTTAAAAAGTACAAGAAGAATGCTTGAAAACAGTCTTCACCTCGCGAAAGCTAAAATATAAAAAAAGAAAAGAAAGTTGAATATACATGTTTAAATAATATACCGGTAAATTCAAATATATGTATAATGTAAATAGTAGCTTTTGATTATAATGGACCTAACTCTAGGCTTGAAAATCATTGATGGTGCTTATAAGCTGATTTTTTTTAAACTTCTGAATGACAAAACTGTATTTTTCTGCTTATCCAGTTTTAAGCCTGAATAATGTATAATGAGAATCAGTTACATAAATTTCGAAATTTGAAACATTAACACACATGTCGTGACCTACCTGTCCTGCGAGACGTTCTAGTGGTTGGTCACCGGTCGTTGATGTTGGCGTATAACCTTTCCTGCCGAGTGGTCCTGTAGGGAGATAATTAGTTGGTGCGTACTTGGTCCCGGAACTCCCGAAATAAAAGATGAAGTAAAGCTACTGTACTTCATTACTCAGGATGACTATAACAGTATATACAAAATATTTACAATTTCAGACTATGTTGGTCTGACAGAAGCTTGCTCACGAGACTACCGCTACGCGCTAAGTCCGAATTCTGCCTTCCGGCACTTTACGTACAACTTTGCCTAGTTCAATGTTAAGTGAGCACGAATGAATGATCGCGAGAACCCCGCTGCCATCTTGGTTTCGGATTTTATTTCCTCTCACTCAACCAAAGGTCAGTCCCTTCCCACTACCTTGGGGGTTGGACCATGGGCGTTACCTAGCTATTCGCCCTGCTAGGTGCGCCCTTTGGTTACTATTATGAGCTATTTGTCCTAGCAAGTGCTGCCCTCTGAATACGAATATCTCTATCTCCTTCTCTGCACTTTTGTCTCTCTGTCTTAGGCTGGCTTTGATCTCTTTATCGGTCAAGCCGAGTGCATCTGTACGGACTGCTTAGACACTACTTTGTCAATAACAAATATCCGCTCTCGTAAACATGTTATTGCACGCGCGTGAGGCAAGCTCTCTGCCTGACTCTCTCTTAATTCTGACTTACTGAAACATTTCTCCTTCATTCCAATTATTAAAATATAATAAAATTAACATAAAATGCCATTACAAGTCCCGTATTACTAATATTCTTACACTGGCTTATTCCTCTTTGATATCCTGGAATCGAGTCCCGGCTGCCGTTTTATCTGAGAGTCCACTAGTTCTAAACTTGGGAGGTCGGTATACACGACACCCAAGAATACTTTTGATTGACAGTTATGCATCCTATTGCGCGCAATTTACAGGACACCACCCTTCCAACCATGCGTTTGATTGACAGATGTACGAAAGGTATACGGACATAACTGGGCGCGATATACAGGACACCATCTTTTCCCGTCTCATTCTGTCGACATGGTCATTCCCGTTTTTCCGATACCTTTCTAAGTATTTTAGCATAAATCATATATTAAATTTCTTCATAACTTCCTCGTTCCCCAGGTGGTCCCATCACGTGTATTCTTCTGTACGTCTTTTGAATCTCACCTCAGCAGTGGTGATTAAGGCTTCGTCTCTTTTTCTGACTGCCCATACTCCAGTGACGTACAAGTAAACTCGTCTGTCTAGTGTTTATAAAGGTGTAGTGTCGTGTTTCTCCGGACTGAGGATGGTTCCTTTACTGAATGTATTTATTTATGTATGTCTGCATGTGTGCGCGTATTTATTTATGTATTTTATTTGTTTCGACCCTTTGGATCTCGAGTGACTTTTTCAGCACCTCTTCGTTCTTCTCAATATCTCTCCATTCTTTCACTCCTCCTATTTTTGCCCACTTCTGTGGTTTGGATCTCGATTTTAGTATCGGTCCATTTGTGACTTCCGACGAGCTTTCTGTATACGATCTATCTTGTATAGTCGTTAGTGGATAGTTATCTATTATGCCAACAGCCTTCTAATTCTCCCTAACTTTCTTCATCCAGTTATTTTCCGTTAAGCATATCGCATTCCATATCTTCTTTGTTAACCTGTTGTCATCCAACCTCATCAAATGTCCCACGTAACCAACCTTTATTTCCGTAATACACTTGAAATTGGTTTTACTGTTTCGTATATCTCCTGCCTTGATCTACGCACCCATATTTCACCCTGATTTCTGGTACCCCATATATCTCTTAGGATCTTTCTGTCCTCCTTTTCCTATTGAATACAAGCTCCTTTGCCTAATGCAGTGGTCTCAGGAGTATACAATGCATTGTTCAAAATGGTCATCATATATTGTTGTAGTTTGGAGTTCCTCAAAAGGTTCTTCTTCCCATAGATCGTCCTGGCCGTAGTTTCTGCAGAAGTTACGCTTTGTCTTCCGCACTCTTATTATTCTGTAGTTTGCCTGCTATGTCCTTACCTAGGTACCGGAAACTGTCGACTCCCTCTACTACTTGATCTCTAACCTTCCAGTTGACCTTTGCATTCAGTATCTTGCTCTTCTTGTACGCTATCGTCAGTCCAACCTCGCTGCAGTCTCGCCTAGGTTTGCTAGCTCTATCGTCGCATATTCTTCTGTCAAATGATAAGGAGTAGCCGAGATAGTTGGAGGAGTTTTTTGTTCTACATTCTCATTACACGTATTTAGTACAAATTTACAGGAAAGTGTATCTTTGCCCTTGAAAACGAATGTTTATGATTTTTCACCTTTTATTTCCATATCATATTCTGCAGCTGTGATACAGAGCGTTGTAAGTCATTCTCTGAACTGGCAAGTATATTTGGTCATCAACATACAACATTGTATCCAGTTGTGAACGTTCAAGTACTGTGCTGCTGCCGTGGGAAAGAAGCCTTCAGTTGTTTATAAGAGTATTCATATAGATTATTAAAAAATAACATGGGTGATAGCCGGACAGATAGTACGTACGTTAAATGTACACATGATATGCGTATCTCTTGGATACTGAGCTCGAAATTAGACCAACATTTGATCATATCAAAAATAAATTATATTTGTTACAGTTAGGTTGTTTAAATGTAAGGTTAAATATCGTATTTAAAGACTGCAAGTGGAAGTACTCGTACGTGTCAGTTTATGAAATTTGTTTGTGGTCTGTCCACAGGTTCCGGCTTTCATAGACTTCTTAGTCACGTGGTTCGCTCTTAGCAACAGCTTCTGGAATCCTTTCCTCTACTGGCTGCTTAACAACCACTTCCGGAGAATCAGCAAGGAGTTGCTGCTGACTAAGGTACGGTAGGCCAACGATACTATTTATTCATATGTATACGCGTACTTTACAGACTCTACACCGCCTTGAAATGCCTATCTCCATTTTGTTTGCTTCTATCCAAATACGGTATATCCAGTTCTTTGAGGATATTCATTATTTCCCTTCAAATTAATGTATAAGGGACAGTCAAATGGAAACTGAAACCCTACTACAACGCGACCATGGAATGGTTTTATTCAAGAGTAATTAGCAAAACCGTTAATACATTATTCCCACTGGGAGACAAGATGATCAATTCCATTTTTGTGGAAAGAGGTAGGTCGCTGACGGATCCACAACCGCACCCACTCTTTCACTTCCTCGTCTGAATGAAATCGACGTTCATCAATGTCTCCCTTCAGGTAGCCAAAAATGTGAAAATCGGGGATATACAGGGGATGTTGAAGTGTTCCCTTACCAAATCGCCGAAGTGTAACCTTCACCAGGTTTGAAGTATAGGGGCGAACATTATCATGCAACAGGATGACTCTGTCCGACAGCATTCCAGGTCATTTTGATTTTATGGCGCGTCGCAGTTTCTGCAAAGTGTCCTCATAGCGCTGCGCCACCAGGAAACGAACCCCACTTTTCTGCTCTTCTTTGCTTGCCTCCATATATATATATATATATATTTTTTTTTTTGCTAGGGGCTTTACGTCGCACCGACACAGATAGGTCTTATGGCGACGACCCATTTTTATAGCTAGACGAACGCACTAGACCAGTCCGGGCACCAACAACTGCGTACACCTGTGAGTTGTCACTACGCAGTTCTCCTACCACAGCGATGGCAGTATCGATACGTAACAGCAGTGTTGCCACCTTTCGCACGGAATGTGTGTTATGGTGAGTGTTATGGCATCGTTGCTTATATTCCTTAATTGGATGTAAACAGTTCTCTCTTACCTCATTAGTAAAACACAGAGCCCTCTCTGTGAGATGTATTGTTTACAGTCCACTTGCATTCTGGTATGGGTTGGAAAAACTTGTTACATTCATCGATGATAGTATTACGGTTATAGGAGACTTACACTGTCCCTGAGATACTTGGTGTGAAAGTGACACTTGAAGAATAGGTCTGTGAACTTGACAGTCTGATATGTAATACATAGTTAAAAAAAATAGGGGAACATGTTTTTGAACGTATGCCATGCTCCACAAAACAATACCTCACACCCAGTTATATTACCAACTAAACTTTTATTCCTTACCGTTGAAGTATACAAAACAAAATCGATGGATTCGAGTTTATTTTCAGAACACAAACGGAAATGTCCCGATAGGGGCGAAAACAAAGTGATAACAATCTCCCAGGGTGAATTTTTTTCACAGTTGGAGAGCTTCAGTATGGTGTATGTTCCCTACGAGCATTTTTCACAGCTTGGCACCTACGTGGCATACTCCGTATAAGTCGATGGAGGTCACGTTGCGGTATTAGGTCCCATTCTTAAATGAGAGCCTGTTCGAGGTATTGGGAGTCTGTGGTGGGACAGGACGGTTACGAACACTTCTGCCAAGCCTATCACACACATGCTCGATGGGATTAAGGTCCGGACTCACTGCAGTCCATTCCATCTCTTGAATGACCAGTTCTCGCAAGACAGCTCTGGTGATGCGCGCTACATGAGCCCTGGCATTATCGTGAATAAGTACGAACTCACGGCCAACACCGTACGCAACAACCAACACATGCTGTAGCAGTATCTGCTCGATGTACCCCGCAGCGGTAAGATTACCACGGACGACGACAAGATCCGTACGGCCATCAATACTCACGCCACCCCACATCATCACAGGACCTTGTCCGAATCGGTCGCCTTCCTGGACAAAATTTGGCATGTACTGTTCACCATCGCGTGTCCACACACGTTGACGTCCATCACGCTGTGTCAGGGGAAATATGGACCCGTCTGTGAACAACACATGTTTCCATTGGCGAAGTTACCAGTTAACGTGTGTACGGACACACAGAAGGCAAGCTGCGCGATGTTGCTGCGTTAAACGATGCACTCGAACAGGACGTCTGGGTCGTAAGGACACTTCTCTTTACCTGTCCCTTACTGTCTGGTCAGACACCGTGACTCGAGTGACCCTCCTGAGGTCTTGTTGCAGTTCTCTGGCAGTTGCTGAACGACGCCGCAACACACACATGGTCAGATATAGGTCATCCTGTGCTGTTGTCATGTGTCCACGACCTTGTCCAACCCTCCTTGTGAACTGGCCTGGCTAATCATAGCGATTACACAAGCGGTGAATAACTGACGGAGAGACACAGAGATCCACAATAACACGACGAAAAGTCCATCCTTCCTGGATCAAAGTGACGGTCCTTGCGACTTGAAACTCGTTAAAATGTCTCATGGGATGTGCTGGTTGACATACAAAGTGCTCAAATGACCGTAGTAGTCTGTGTACCTTACAACAACACACGGTTGCACCGCTATTCACTTTGTTTTGAGGGGTCACCTGACAGTTTAATGCATTGCTACGGCTACAGATGGAGTATAACTTCGATTTGACATACCCTGAGTAGCTAAGATCTCAAGGTATGCTGTACGACCACTGAAACCTCATCTACCAAATTAACGTTCATATACCAGATGTTACAAAACATGTTCCCCTATTTTTTTTAAACTGTGTAATTCCTGCTGACTCGGTGAGGAAAGGGACAGGAATCTACCTCACTCCTCACTTCTCCTGGTCTGTCTATTTAGTGAACCGTGAGATAGAGTATTCATAGAAGTTGATAAACATTACCACAACATTCTTACACGACTTAAGTCACAAAACTCCGTATGTAATCTCTCTTTCTCTCTATGGGCGTGACAACTGAGTGAATTTATCACCATGAATCGAATACTGGTCAGTGCTTGTGAGATGTTCGAAAATGAAAGAGATATCCCTGTGGTGCGAATGCATGGTAAATCTACAGATTCCATGGTGTAGCCGATTAATGGTAAAACTCCAAGTTTGGTTTACTTCCTTCCCAATCATTGCGTGCGACGTTAAACCACTAACAATCAAAAATAGACATTGCCTAAAATATTTAGATGATTCCCTAAATAAATAATTTCCTGTTTTTTGCTAGTGATTTAACGTCGCACTGACACATCGAAAGATTTCGGTGACACAAGGATGGGAAAAGAGTATGGTTGGGAAGAGAGGGACAGTGGTCTTAAGTAAAGGACAGTCCCAACATTGGCTTGGTGTGAAAATGGGAAACCACGGAAAACCATCTTCAGGGCTGCTGACAGTAGGATTCGAACCCACTATAATAATAATAATAATAATAATAATAATAATAATAATAATAATAATAATAATAATAATAATAATAATAATAATAATAATCGTTACCGTGTGCAGATATTTCAATTTGACGCCATCTGGCTGTCGGCTCGTCAATTTCGACGTTCCGTTTTACTCTAGGCCCACTAGATGGCAGACCGAGTAAACCGAAACTCTCTTGGGCGTCTATGGCTGAGATTTTTAATGAATTTTGTCGGGTAAACACCAAATGTCTCACCATAGATCTTTCACATGCCGACATCGTACGTCATGGAGTGTCGAATGGACTTTTATTCCACCCTTCATATATCCGCTACCTCTGCCGGGTTTGAACCCGCTATCTTGTGATGCAGGGGCCGACATTCTACCAGTGATCCACAGAGGCAGCTATCGTGTTAAATGACAACCCACGCTGTCATGTCGCAAACAATGCCAAGCTCATATTGCAACGGTGGCATTGGGAGGTCTTGGAACACCCTCCGTACTCACCAGATATGAGTCCTTGTGACTTCGAACTGTTTCCGAAGTTGAAGGAACCCCTCTGAGGCCGCCGATTTCCCGATATGACACCTGTACTCGGCGCAGTAGAACGCTCCGTCCCTTTCATCTACAGAGAACGCCATGCCAACGGACCTCAACGGCTTCCCGACATATGGCGAAAGGTAATCAACTTTACGGGTGACTACTTTGCAGGAATGCAATGCAATTTTACTTGTTAGTTCATTAAATATTGCGTTCTATCAATATTGCCGCTGCTTGTTTACGGCCCTCGTACATACACACATACATACATACATACATACATACATACATACATACATACATACATACATACATACATACATTACACAGCTGGAATTCAATAAAGTAACAAGGTAAGATATGTTGTAAAAATCTCAAAACTGAAGACATTTTTGATGGAATTATAACGTCCGTATACATCTTGCAGATAATGATTATTAAGACGTTCGTATGAAAAGTATGAAACTCGCGCATACCCTCGTCTTAATAAGTGCCATTTAATCTCGTTGCAAAGATCCGGGGATATTTAGAAAAATAAGGCCAATTTGGTGTATTACTTTCTTTATTTATTTCATCTCGTTTTTAATAATAGTGCTCAAAGTTTTGCATTTTACGATATCACATGGTATATGTTTACAGTGTGCACTCACTGTCGGCCAATATCTGTGAACAGTAGTGATGCTAACCCCAGATCATGGTAAATATTTGCCCGATAGGAGACATTTGTTGTGTAGGTCAGTTTAACATCATCATTTATAAGAAAGGATGCTGCAAGAAGGATGGCCACAAGTGGATGTAGCCACTCGTGTTGGAGCGAGTCAGAATGATGTCTTCAGAGTTCTGAAAATGTTGAGGGAGACACAGACGTTTACTGGTCGACGAAGGTGCGTCCACGAAAATCAACTAAAACGAAGAATCTGTATTTATCGCTTTCAGCACGTCATAGAACCTTTTATACCACCACCCTGTTCGGCTAAGACCTTACGAGGGCCATCAGAGTGAACGTGTCAAAATAAGACACTGCACGCTGGACGAATGATATCATAGAGGTCTAATTTATGCCAAAAAGCTCCTCTTAAACCACACCATAGTTCATCTCGTATAAGGTGGGCAACAACTCACAGCCTATGATATCGATGTCACCATACGCTTTCCATCCGTACAATAGGAACATTAGATCATCCGATAAGAGATGGACGGGCCCTTCATTTTAGGGCGTATTTGCAGCAATAGTATTCCGTCGTGTTTTGGGGTGGGATCATGTTTAGTTGACATACAGCTCTAATTCCTATCCAGGGTAACATGACTGGGCTGGTGTGTAGAGTCATCCTTCAGCCTGTAGTTCCAAGACTTGCTGCCACTGGGGGTGAGGGCATTGCGCTAGTGGATGATAACGCTTGTGCCCCTTGAGCCAAAGTGGCCCGTCAGTTCCTTGAGACTCATGGCATGCAGCGAATATTGTGGTCGGCAGTTTCTGTGGACATGTTCGGTACTGTTTTGAACAATGCATGATCTGAAGGGAGCAATTTCCCAGCGTCATTATCCTCCTTCTAACATTCAGCAACTGACTGAAGCTACTATCCAAGAATGGGACAATCTACCCCCAAACCAAGTTGGATTCCGTGATACTAATTATGCCTCGTCGTGTTCAAGCATGCCTCAGTGCCCCAATCGACTGTAGACGGCACTGATCTGCCACACAATGAACGATAATTTTTTATTCAGTATCCCCCGTTACCAACTTCGTGTTTTTAGTTGCGTATCTGTTGCTTCGCTTAGCTAACTGCATGTAGTTTTTCTTTGTATATGACCTCCGTATTCTATTATGTATAAAAACCAAATCAAACCAAACTCCATCGCACTACAGCCCTTGAAGGGCCTTGGCCTACCAAGCGACCGCTGCTCAGCCCGAAGGCCTGCAGATTATGAGGAGTCGTGTGGTCGAATCCTCTCGGCCGTTATTCTTGGATTCCTAGACCGGGTCCGCTATCTCACCGTCAGATAGCTCCTCAATTCTAATCACGTAGGCTGAGTGGACCTCGAACCAGCCCTCAGGTCTAGGTAAAAATCCCTGACCTGGCCGGGAATCGATCCCGGGGCCTCCGGGTAGGAGGCAGGCACGCTACCCCTACACCACGGGGCCGGCATTCTATAATGTATAGTCACTCAAAAAGAGAATGAGTGTATGGTATTGTGTGTTTCCGCACTTAATATTTTATTACACAATTTTAAATATTATTCAAATATAGTGGGCGATCAAAATTTTTCCACTCGACGGCCATACAATCCTCAATCGGGATGACAATCAGGAAACATTGCCGTGGGCATTGTGGCACTCATCCCACCAACGCGCCAGGTTGAAGATCCCCGTGCGGTAGTACACCGTGTGCTGCTACGTGAAGAAGCCCGCAACCGCTTGCTGCACATCCTTGTAAGGAAGCGTCGATCCTTGAATTTATTTTGAGAGGACCGAAGGCGTGATAATGGTTATGCGCCGGTTCGCCCTAATCGCCTCATCCACCGCCCGCTTGTTGTTGTCCGTAATGGATGAGGCTGGCCTCCCAGATCACCCGGCGTTTTGTGTCGAAACGCGACCCGCACGGAACTTTGTGCACCAATTCACAACGGTGGTTTCAGACCGATAGTATGACACATACAGAGTCTTCATTCGCCAATGGATGTCCACCGGTTTTTGTCCTGCGGCAGCCAAGAACAGTATAACAGCACGTTGGTCCTGTTTGGACGCATTTGGTAATAACGTTGCCATAGTTCACGCGGCCGCATTTAACTTGCGCACCTCTGCACGACACGACAGCCATACTAATCCCTTTGCCTACATGTCCGTGCTTATATACGCGCATTGGAGTCGCGCTACGTAGCATGTCCGCTGCAGCAACGCCTTTAGGCGGAAACATTCTGATCACGCCTAATATAATTCACCTCCAATGTAGAAAAAACCCTGTGGTTACCCACAATAAATATTTCGTCTATAGCTTCAGTTGGTTCTGAGAAAAGTGTACCTGTGTGAAAGCTATTCAACACCACCCATTCATTATTTTTTTGAGTGACTGTACGTACATACACACAGCAAAATAAAAATGTTCTGAAGCAGAATATGCCAAACTCTCTCCCTCAGCACTGTATTTGGATCGTGTTATTTCAGGACATGGGACGTGAAGTAGGGACCACATATCTGTAAATTTTTCTCTCTCCCAGTAGGTAAAGCAGATTTGCAGTGATAATCTTCAATTTGATTGTATGAGACTGGGAGGCATTGCTTTCTTGCGAAGAGTGCGCTGCACATAGAGTAATTTTAACACAGACACTTCGACTGAAAATTATAGAATCTTCTCGTCTACTGGTGAGCTTTTACGTTCAGAGCAACCAGCGAATTGAGTTTTTATGTATATTGCACGAAGCTCACTTTTAGTAGTCATTTAAGTCCGCTTTTCTCACTCTGTCCATGCATGATATTGGTAGTAAACGTCTAGAATACTACGCTTCGAAGATTCAATTCTTTTCCTCGGATTCTCAGTGAATGTCTAAGTATTAGAACCAACATATGGACAGGAAGCTCACAGCAAAGAACTAGTGTTGCTGAATTTAAATGCTAAAGCATTTATAGAAAATAGTTCGCATTTCCTTACGTTTTCTAGATTTTATTTCGGTTGATTTGATTCGCAGTCACCTGGAAAATTTAAAACTCGGTTAATAATGTACCTATTTGTCGTATGTAATACCATATCCCACACGCCTGACAAGTCATGTGTTAACGTTCGCGAAATACTATAGAGTCCTTCAATTCATGCCAACTGATTTCTTATGATAGATGCGTTTCTTTATTTGTTCATTGGCACCAGAGAATATAGATATCACTGATGTGAAAGTTGCTGATGTAGAGTATGGGTGTAGGCGGGAGATAATTTTTCGACAAGTGTCTGTTGATGCTGTGAAATATGTTTTTATTGCGTTAGAGGGGCTCGAATACCATTCTATGGCCAGTAATGAATTCAATGGCAAGCTACCTTAATTCATATATATATTATGTGCCTCATCTTAGCGCTTTTTGTGAGTGCCCTACAAGCACGTACATTATTTGATGAAAATTCATAAAGAATCGATGTTATTGCCAAAAGAAAGGAGGAAGAATAATAGAAATAAACTAGATATGAAAGAAGAGGAGGAACGAAGGAAGGGAGGGAGGAAGGAAGGAACAAGGAGGAAGGAAATAATGAATAAAGAAAAGAAGGTGATACAAAAGGGAAGAATGAAGAAAGAATGATGGAAGAAACAATGAGAAAAGACAGAAACAAAGAAAGAAGAAAAAAGGAAGAAAGAAAGACAGAAAGAAAGAAAGAAAGAAAGAAAGAAAGAAAGAAAGAAAGAAAGGAGGGAATAAATAATTTTGTAACAGTTATTCCTACCGATCATCGCATAACAGATAATTATAACCATCGTGAACAGTTAAAATTTCCAGCGATTTTGGCTACACCTTCTTAATTTTAAATAATTAAATACTTAGTATAATCATAGTTCATTTTTTTGTTTCTTACCCTGTATGATCGAGTCCATTACCCTCCTGGAAGACCTACCCCCATCCAGCCTCCTGTCATGACTACATCCCAAGTGGATTCATTTGCACAGCTGAAAACGACGTTTCCATTCTAACATTTCTTCTTTCTAATTTTCCTACCGCCTTTCCCACAACTGTGAAGTCTCGGGTGCGAATTGCATAGCACATGTGGACTTGGCCCCGTTTTACGACCGGATACCCCTCCTGACGGCAACCCTATATGGAGGGATGTAATCATTATTGCGTGTTTCTGTGGTGGTTGGTAGTGTGGTATGTTCTCTTAATATGAAGAGGAAAGTGTTGGGACGGACACGCACATCCAGTCCACAAGCCAGAAGAATTAATCAGAAGTGATTAAAATCTCCGACCCGGCCGGGAATCAAACCCGAGACCCTCTGAACCGAAGGCCAGTACGCTGACCATTCAGTCAACGAGTCGGACAACGCTTTCATTCATACATTATCAGTTAATACAAATATCCTTCTTCCTCCTGGCTTTTCCCAATGGGGCTCCATGTGGTGTGGATTTTGCCCAGTTTTACGGCAGTTTGCCCTTCCTGACACCAACCTCATATATATGGGTGTATTCACTGTTGGTGTTTCTGTGGTCATCAGTAATGTGGAGTGTGGTATGTAGGTGAAGAGAAGTGTATTAAGACGAACACAATATCTCAGACCCCGAGCCAGAGGAATTAACTATACGGATTTAAAATCCATAGCCTGACCGAGAATCGAAGTCGGATCCTCTGAATTGAAGATCGAAATGCTGACCATTCGACCAATGAGCCGGACTATACAACTAAATTACATAGTAAATAAATAAGTAATGCGCCCTTCCTGCGTCCAGCAACGACGTAAATAAAAATTCTCCGACTGTTCTATTATCTCTCAGGGTATATTTTCTTGCATATAGTCCAGTTTTACGTGAATTCAGAAGAGAAATACAACCGCAATAACTCGCTATTAATTGTCAGATAAACATCTTCATCCTTTCACACTCTACCTCAATGCTTATAATGTCATAAATCGCAAACAACTCAACTTAACACTAAACTATGCTACAGTATCAGCCTACAAATTAATTAATCGCACATGTTAAAATCTAAATCAACAAGTTTATTAACTTAACATAACGCCTAGGAAAGATAAAGTAATTCAAATCTTTGTTCCATATTTCAGAAAATAAAAGTTAATATCATCCATCCATTTCATTTACATCAGCGCTGATTACAATTGTTCATTCTCAATCTTGACATGAGCTAATATCTTATCTTCAAATCACTACTTGATATTTAAATGCTTTCCTTAGTTCATCACATGTTTAAACAATAGTTAATTTAAAAATTAACAACACCACTGTTTAAATGACACATATTTCTCACATTTGAATCGTTATCATTAAGTCTTGAACTCTAAATTGTTTATTTGTCATTGCTTCATCAATATGTAGCCTATCTCCATTGAATGACGTGCTAAGCTTACTGATACCTACTGCCACTTATAATCTTGGCACCTACCATCCTAATCGTACTGTAATGATTTAATCTTGAAAATCATCGTATATCATTCTAAAATAAAAATCTAATTCTCATTTCTAACTATTTTAGTTCTTAATTAATTATAATTTTGACCTCTTATTCCACATTTAACTCTAAATGAAGTATCATTTCCCTTGAAAAGTTAAGTAACTTCTTTCAACTTAGTACGATAGCTCAATTATTATCTCAGATGTCAATACTATTCATCACAGCGACATATACATATCATCTATTAACCCGTGAACTACCTCTGTATGACATTTGATATGGGTACTTCCTAACAATGCAACCTTATTTTAGATGTAGCAAGAATCATTTGCTTTTACATATGCGTTTCGGTTAGGCATGCTTACCTTATCTCACCATATTCCCTCGACGATAAATCTATCCTTGCACTTGCTTCATATACCTGGGTAGAAATTCAGTAAGACTTACATTACTTTTATAGCATGATAAGGATGTAATATGTTGGAAATCTTTAGTGGAATACCTTGTGGAGGAGCGATGTGTTCGCTGCGACAGTTAAGAACCCACCCACCATCCCCCAGAAATAATTTTGCTTTTATAACCTAATAGAAGATATCACGCGCCATAGTCCATCGCCTAACTACGTACCAGCATTTCCATTGGGTGAGACGCTACGGGATATGACGTCACTCCTAGCAATGAAGTAAGTGAATTCCGTTACCAACCCGCGCACAAGAAATACACAACTGCCCAGACCAATGGAGGTGTCACGCGGGACGCTAGAGGCCTAGGGCCGCTTCGCGGCTTCTAACCCCCTTTGCTTGATCCAGACCAATGGTCTAACCAGTCCAGACCAATGGCTTTGTCAGGACCAATGGTCTAACCAATCCAGACCAATGGCTTTGTCACTGACCAATGGTCTAACCAATCCAGACCAATGGCTTTGTCACGCGGGGTACTAGAGGCCTAAGGCCGCTTCGCGGCTTCTAACCTGGGGGCTTACGCCCCCAGACCCCCTTTGCTTGATCCAGACCAATGGTCTAACCAATCCAGACCAATGGCTTTGCCACTGACCAATGGTCTAACCAATCCAGACCAATGGCTTTGTCACGCGGAATATTAGAGGCCTAGGGCCGCTTCGCGGCTTCTAACCTGGGGGCTTACGCCCCCAGACCCCCTTTGCTTCATCAAGATCAATGGCCTAACCAATCCAGAACAATGGCTTTGTCACGAGATTCATAAATAAAAGTAGCGCCGCTGCACTAGGACTAGTTCTTTATATGAACAGTTGGCAGCTCTGTCCACCGCACGATCAAGTTCTTCGCGAGAAGCGAGCGAGAGAGAAACAAATGACAGTGTATTCGCGCCTGGATGCGTAGCGCTGGAAAATGTAAGGTGTTCTGAACTTTTGCCTATACCTGATCCAGAAAATGAATATTCGCATTCAGCATCCATCATTACATCACCTCTGCATCTAATTTCATAACAATTCACTTCAATGCCTTCTCATTTCTCCATTATATTCGGCATATCGTTCAATTCATTCATTAATACTTCTTAACATAACCATCTTTCTAAATATCATAACCTCTTATCATATAAAATATTTCCCACGACGTATTAAACTTCATTGAATCTATATTCGCTTCACTGGATAACAATTCATCTCTCAGAATAACATTTAACATCTAGTATACCATGATACTTCTTTATGACGAACATCGACAAGGAATAGTTCATACTATTTACATATCCTTTCCCTATCATATCATTACGATGGCCAATAAGGATGTTCGGATTCCTAATCTATTTAAGAAATCCATCACTTACGTATGCTTTAATTTTGCTGTGTGAAATCTATACTTATTCTCCAAAATAATCATGAATTCCATAGCTATTATAATACACTCAATATATATATACGGTCATTTCTTCGAGATATATCGATTCTAGCACAACTTAACCTTGAATCGCTTAATTCAGACATTGCACTTCACTGAGTCACTTGATATCTTAAATACACCACAATAACTAACAATTTCATGACGTTATTACATCCTAACTTAATTAAGAACTATAATTTAGTAAACGTAGCTTGTCATTCTCTGCCTTATGTTGGTTTTTGTAGCTGTCTGAGCTACAGCTGTTGTCCTTGGCCGGCTGGAAACCATGGACCAGCTGGTGTCCACTCCTTCATCAGGTTGGTTGGTTGGTTGGACGGTGACATACTCATCTCCAGGTCGGTTCAGTGTGAATTTCGCAGCTCATATTCATAATCTTCTTTCTTGCGCTAAGTTTAACAAAAATAAATCCCGATATGTAAAAGTTCATATCGGTGCCTCCAGTAGTCTAAATATCTTGTCAATGCTCCTCTTATACGCTTGCTTATTGAGCTGACAACTCTCAAATATTTAATACTGGGTTCAGTGTATTTCCAGTATTATTTCTGCCCTAATTTTTGTATGGAAATCAGATAATAATTCCGTTCTCTAATGCTCTTGAATCTCTTTAGACCTATTCTGTTTTCTTGATAAGATTCTTGACTACTTTCTGTCCTCCGATCTTTAATTTCAATAGCCTTCGACGTTACGTTACGGTCCTTGTCTGACCAGTTGCTTCGCTTATTTAATTTAAATTTTCTTATTTTGCGCCACAGTTCTGCTCTTATGCGCTGAATATATTATATTATGCCGTATCATCCCCTGAAGACAAGTAATTTCTGTATCTTTCACTTGAAATTGACTTATTTCTTTCCAGTATCTCGGAAAATTAGTTGTGTAGTAATATAATAATATCTTGTTTCTTTTTAAACAATCCACTTGACATTTTAATGTTCTTTACTCACAGCCTTCGAAATTATGCTCTCTTTTCTCGATCTTTGTCTCCTGTGAACTTTTAAATCATAGTTCGTTTTACATAATTCCGACTTGCGTGGGCTATACTTCTCCTTTGACGCCATTTTTTTTGCTATGGGCTTTACGTCGCACCGACACAGATAGGTCTTATGGCGACGATGGGATAGGAAAGGCCTAGGAGTTGGAAGGAAGCGGCCGTGGCCTTAATTAAGGTACAGCCCCAGCATTTGCCTGGTGTGAAAATGGGAAACCACGGAAAACCATCTTCAGGGCTGCCGATAGTGGGATTCGAACCTACTATCTCCCGGATGCAAGCTCACAGCCGCGCGCCTCTACACGCACGGCCAACTCGCCCGGTTACGCCATTTTATAACATACCCGAAAATGCAATGGGCACAGTAACTAAATAATAATTTATATATATATATTAGTTTACGGCTATTAGAGACCACGTTAGATAACAATTACATGTTTCTGGAAGCTTTCCTCACAGCCCAGAACTTCAGCATCCTCTCTCTGGCAGCCTGTCTTCTTTCGTCCGTCCACCCACGGTTAAGTTTTGGTTCATCATGGAATCCCTGAAATCTGTCGATCACTGACCTAAATAATAATAATAATAATAATAATAATAATAATAATAATAATAATAATAATAATAATAATAATAATAATAATAATAATAACCGTATTGCCTCAGCTATATTCTATTTTACTTATAGAGAAACTAGACCTATGGCTGAGTTTTAATTAATTTTGTTGGATAAATGCCAAATGTGTCTCCAGAGTTCTTTTACACGGTGACATCATACAATAGGGTTTGTCGAATCGACTTTCTTCCACCCTTCAAAAATCGGAGTACTTCAGGCGGTATTGAACCCACGTCCTTGGAAGCCTGATGCTTTGATCTATCGCGGGAGAAAATAATAATAATAATAATAATAATAATAATAATAATAATAATAATAATAATAATAATAATAATAATAATAATAATAAAGGATAGGAGGCCTTTCAACTGGACGGCTGGTGCTAAAATCAAGAATGATCTTTGGTAGGAATCGCATTGCTTCCTAATGTGCATTACTTCTTACCTCCGGCCAAAACCCAGAATGTGCCAGGGTGGCTCCAGTGATCCAGAAACGACTGGGATAAAAAACTATTTACTATATTATTAACACCCCTTGAATTACTATAAATTTTGAGAGGAAGTGGAGTGTTGGCGATGTACCTTAAATATTGGTTCATAAAGCACCCCTAAATCTACTCTTAAAGGTGTCTCGATTTTAAGTAACCATGATGAGCGATTTCCCTGTGACCACCAGTCATTTACGCTACGCAGTTGCATGTATTAGCCTTCATATCAAATCGAGTATTCTACAGTCAGTCTTCTCAGTTATTTGTACCTCAGTGGCGCAGTCAGTTAGTTGTTGTTCTTCTGTTCGATGATAATAGTTTCTGTTCTGGATGAAGCCACTGCCATTTGCGGGTTATTAAATTTGTTGGCTTCCAGCACATTAAAGAGCTCCTATAGGGCGAAATTAGGACACCCCGGCATTTCGCAGAATGTTCATTTTTGAAGGAATTTTAAACAAACACCATTATTTTATCAACCTCGCTACTTTCAGGTCTGTTTCCACTAGTTTGTGAATCGTACCTCTCTTTGATAGGTCGGCCACGTAGGTTGTTCACGTATTTCGAGAAAAGCCACGTGATTTGCGGCTGTCAACTCCATACTCCTATCAGCGCCTCCATAACACGGATGGAATAGTTCGAACACTATGGTGGACCACTGAGTCAGGTGCCAGTAGTTATTACAATATATATTCCAGAGGAATCTATACTAATACTGGTATTATAAAGAGGAAAATTTGATATATTTGTTTGTAACGGATAGACTAAAAAACTACTGAACCGATTTTTAAAATTACTTCACCTATAGAAAGCTACATTGCCAGTGAGTAACATAGGCTGTATTTTATTTTCAAAACAATTCGAGGGGGAGGGGAAGCCGACGGTGGTAGATATAAAAATATAAACATAATAGCCTAATATACGCGAAATCGAATTTGTCGTACAAGGACGAGACAAAGCTCATTTTATGCCCCTTGACGCAAAGAATAAAACTCGGTAAGCCTTACGGGCCCGAAAACCATGTTTTACGGCCCTAAAACCAACCGTTACGGAGATATTGGCACCACACTACCCCGCTCTAGGAATCGGATAAAGAAATGAATTGCCGTAACCATGGCAACGTCAGCTCCAGTATTCTTACAGCAGCGAGATTATCTACAATATATCACAAAACATAACGTGATACAGACATGAAAACTGGAATCTGGAATCTCATTTAAAAATAAAATATCACAAATTTTTGTTTTCAGAAAGTCCACTTAAAGTGTTGATGGCAGGGACCGGGGGGGGGGGGGAGGGGAGGTGAAAAGAAGTGAGGAAAGATTTGAATTATTTATATGAGGATACATATATCTCAGAAACTGAAGATGTTACAGACGTTAAAATTGGTACTTGGAATCTCCTTTAAAAATAAATGAACACCCTTTTTGTTTTTGGAAAATCCACTTAAGGGGGTGAAATAATAAAAAAAAAAAGCGGGTGAATTTTTAAAATGAGTATCTTCTTCTTCTACCGCCTTTCCCACACCTTCAGAGTCGAGGGTGCGAACTGTGTCGCAAATGTGGATTTGACCCTGTTTTACGTCTGGATACCCTTCCTGGCGCCAACTCCATGTCTAGGGATGTAATTACTATTTCGTGTCCTTGTTGTGGTTGGTAAAGTGGTGTGTTGAGTGAATATGAAGAGGAGAGTGTTGGGGACAAACACAAACAACCTGTCTCCGAGCGGGAAGAGTTACTGACACGCGATTTAATTCCGCGACTCAGCCCGAAATCGAACCCGGAACCCTGTGAACCGAAGGCCTCAACGCTGACCACTCAGCAAAGGAGTGGGGCAGTTTTTAAAATGAGAATATCTACGGTATACCTCATAAACTTATCATATTACAGATGTAAAAATTGGTATTTGTAATCTCCTTTAAAAATAAAGGAATACATACTTTTTGTTTTCGGAAAGTCCACTTAAGCTAGAGATCGAAAATAAGTGAAGGGGTTGAATTCTCTTTATGAGGATACTTATATCACAAAAACTAAAATGTTACAGACGTGAAAATTGGTATTTGGAATCTCCTTTAGAAATAAAGAAACCCTTTCTTTTTTCGACGTAAAAAGAGGACTGTTTCTCAAATGTAGAGTTCCACGTCGCATGTTCCAGATTTAGCTCTGCCAGTAGCCTGGTCATCTTAGCCCCAAAAGGCAATGCCACAAACGTGGTTTACAAAGAAGTTCTGGGGTAAATGAAATGCAATATTTCGGGGAGTTTTTATACTTTAGGGATTTTCAGATAATGTTTTAATGCAGTACCGAGGAAAAATTAATTTTTATCACTTACGAAATCAGCACGAGCGAAACCGTGGGTAACAGCTATAACAAGATAAGGAAGAAAGTTATCTAACTTTCCAGCTCACCACGCCAGTCTTTAGAGAGAGTATGTTCCATTTTTTTTTTCTAGTTGCTTTACGTCGCACCGACACAGATAGGTCTTACGGCGACGATGGGACAGGGAAGGACTAGGAGTGGGAAGAAAGCGGCTGTGGCCTTAATTAAGGTACAGCCCCAGCACTTGCCTGGTGTGAAAATGGGAAACCACGGAAAACCATTTCAGGGCTGCCGACAGTGGGGTTCGAACCTACTATCTCCCGAATACTGGATACTGGCCGCAATTAAGCGACTGCAAGTCTGTTCCACTCAGCAAGGTAACTCGCAGAGATCACGCGTCATTTTCACGGCCCACTTTGGGACATGCAATACGTTTGAGTACCGGTATACCACTAACCCTTTTACTACGATTTAAATATGTAACTCATGGAAATACTATCTTGATTTACTATTCCTTCGTTAGTTCTTAAAAAGGTTTCTTCGGTAAAATTAACATTAACAACCGCAGGACACAGGAAACAAACAAATACTATACAAAATGGTAAATATTTCCGTTACCACTGGTAATACGATCAATTTGTACTGCTCATAACATCGCAAATTTCATATTCTACCAGTTATGCATATGTCATTTATCGATAAAACCAATATTTTTATTTACACTGACGGAAGAAAACATGCAACATCCTCCATGACAAGGTAATTTTATTCACAAGCGATGTGACAGGTAGTTCATCATTGCAGGAGTATATGATTGAAAATTCAGACCAAATGAAACACATATGTCACGGTAAAGGATTCCCAAACCTTTTGATGCACTTGCAGGCTCCCGCTTAATCATATCAGATGCGTGTTCATTTGGTGAGATATCCGGTGAGCTCGGTGGCCAGGGCCGTTGTTGTACATCACGTAGAGAACGTTACGTTGCAGCAGCTGTATGTGGACGTGAATTGTCGTGCTGAAAAGGCACATCACCTTCCTGTCGAACAAATGGCAGTAGCACGGAGACAACAACCTGTGCAATGTAGTGGGTACTGCTTACGTTACCCTGCAGAAACACCAACTTTGACCGCAAGTGGTAAATGATGGCCCTCCACACAATGAAACCTGGGGTAGGACCTGGGTGTCGTGGGCAAATGCACTCTGGAATAGGCCGCTTAACAAGTCTACGCCGTACACGGGTACGTCCAACTACGTCACTGTATGTTTTCTTTCCGACAGTCTATTTATTTATTTATTTATTTATTTATTTATTTATTTATTTATTTATTTATTTATTTATTTATTTATTTATTTCGCTAGTGGTTTAGCATTGCACTAAGACAGGGTAGCCGTGCTTTGCGGTGTCTTGGTGTCAGTGGTATTCTGGACAGAGGCACATGTGATCGTCATCCTGCTGCAAGCAGGTGGTTCTTAATGGTCCTTGGTGACAAAGGTGGTGCAACATGTGACCAGATTTCGTTCCTGGATGATGTTTGGTCAGTCACCGGTAATCGCACAATGCGTCGATCCTGACGTGCGTCTGTACTACTTGGACGTCCGGAGGCTGATGTACGAGTGTGGGAAATTTTCACAGAACACTGCTAAAATTAGCGACACACCACAGATACAATGTGCTCAACATTTGCAGCAATCCGTCGATACGTCCATCCAGCTTCCCGCAGGCCCACAATGCGATTTCGTTTAAATAGCTGCAGTTGTTCAACAGGAGCACGTACTCGTCGATGGGATGTGGTTGTACCCTAGAATGAATGTTGCAAACACTGTTCAGCTCTAACCTCTTCACAGTTACTGCCTGCAGAGTCAAAACAAAGTGAGCACGGACAGGCCTCCTGAGCGCCGTCTGATCGTGGATGTCCGTGACAAATGAATCTCTAACACAACAACCCCTCAGTATGCCACTGAACACAGTACTTGAGGATGTTGTATGTTTTTCCGGCAGTCTATTTATTTATTTATTTATTTATTTATTTATTTATTTATTTATTTATTTATTTATATTTAGTTAGTTAGTTAGTTAGTTAGTTAGTTAGTTAGTTAGTTAGTTAGTTGAAGGTTTTCGGCGACGCAAGGATGGGAAAGGGCTAGGATTGGGAAGGTAGCGGCCGTGGCCTTAATTAAGGCACAACCCAAGCATTTGCCTGGTGTGAAAATGGGAAACCAGGGAAAATCTTCTTCATGGTGATTATTCCTGGTATTCTCTCAAAATGTCAGGAGTAGATTTCACAAATTGAATAACGGCTTACCGCAGGGTTCAGACTTAACCCCTATACTGTTCAATTTGTACATCCATGATATTCCAGAAACTACAGCACGTAAATTCATTGATGCCGATGAAATAAACCTGACGGTACAGATATATACTTTCAAGGAGGCTGAGGATTTACTGTCTGAAGATCTACGGGTGATGGATGAATACTTTAGGAATTGGAGACTTCAACCAAGTCCTTCGAAGACAGAGGTAGTCACATTCCATCTCAACAACTTAGAGGCTACTTATTAACCTAGGATATGGTTCAGGAATCAACTTTTAAAATACAATAGTACACCAAAATACCTAGATGTAACATTAGACAGATCACTGACATATCGAAGACACAGAGAAAAAAACAGCCGCCAAACTTAAGACCCGGAATAGCCTGCTGAGCAAGTTAGATGGAACTTCCTGGGGAGCTGACGCCAATACTTTGCGAACTACCGCCTTGGCCATGGTGTATTCTACAGCTGAGTACTATGCCGGAATATGGTTCAATAGCTCTCACTGCAACCTAATTGATATCCTACTTCGCCAGGCTATGCGTATTGTATCCGGCACGCTGTACTCAACTTCAGTGCAATGGTTATCTGTCCTTTGCAATATCTCTCCCCCTCATATAAGCAGACAACAAGGACTTACTAACTTATGGTGCAGAATAGTGAAGAATGAGACCTTTCCTATACATCAAGATATGAAGCAGCGCACTACAACTAGGCTGAAATCAAGAAAACCAGCGTGGAAGACAGCTGTGGACCTGTCATGCCCTCGGTTCCATCCCAGGAATGCCTGGAGAGAAGAGTGGAGGATGTCGTCTCCCCGTGGCTTGTGTGATGTCTCCGACCCCAGCATGTAACTGGCTGGCTTCAGTTTGCCCCCGTGCTGTTTGGTCAACCCTGAACAGGATCCGATGTTGTGTTGGTAGGACTGGCGCAGTCTTACATCTATGGGGATGGGTAGATTCTCCCTTCTGTGACTATGGTGCTCAAGTGCAGTCTATCACGCACATAGTTCTAGAGGGCATTTCCTGGTTCTGCGGAGGAATTCTTTGAAGTAACACCGGAAGTGATTACATGGATAAAAAATTTGGACATCTATCTATCTATCTATCTATATATATATAAAATAAGAGTTTTGTCTGTACATTGCTCAAAATTTAAAAAGAATGGTATTTCTGTATCGGTCATATCCACAGTAACAAGAACATGCATTTTTTTAATTTTCCGTAATTTCTGTCTGTCTGTCTGTCTGTCTGCCTGTCTGTACACGCATCACGAGAAAACGGCTGAAGAGAATTTAATGAAAATCGGAATGTAAAGTCGGGTGATGAACCGCTACAATCTAGGCTATAAATTATTTTAATCACGCTGAGTGAAATGGTAGTTTAGGGGAAGGCCTGAAATTTAATTCTCAAATATTTATGTTGTTAGTGGTCGTGTCTTAATGAAAATTGGTATGCAAAGTCGGGGAATAGGTCGCTATAATCTAGGCTATCAATAATGTTATTCACACTGAGTGAAATGGTAGTTTAGGAGAAGGCCTGAAATGTAATATATATATATATATTTACTGAACCCTTGAACTTACCATTCCATCGTTGGTCGGCCACGGCTGCTTCAGTAGAACAATTTAGAACTCTTAAATCCTGGGTCGTTGCGGGAATAAATTCGGTCACGATCTTAACCAAACGATGGGGTTCAGAAGAGAGCCTAACTACTTGAAATGAGGAGCAAAAATGTGCTTACTAATTTTTATTAAATTGAAAGAGCACGATAACATCATTAATTTAATATGCATTCTTGCCAAAAATTTAAAAAATTTATAAATTATTGATTTTGAATGTTCCAAACACAGTCACATTACATAACGTCACTTCGTTTCTTCCAATGTCGAAGAGTTGCTTCGGAGAAGCTAATATGTTAGTGGACAGCGAAACTGAAAAACTGAAAAAGGGAAGACCTGAAAACCGGGCACCTATTATTCCAAACGAGAACTGAGAGTTAATCCACACGATCCGTGGAAAATCTGACTTTCAACAAGTAGAACGCCTGATTTTCTCTCAATTAAGGTTATCCACCAGTCAAATACCCTTCACGGATATGGAACACCCGCCGAATGGACCCTTAATCGAACCAAACTGACTATCAGTTGCTTTGGATAGGTTGCGAAATATTATGGGAAAGCATGGTGTTCACTACAAGTTAACAACATCATTCACAATTGAAATAAAATTCCACCATGTATTTGTCATTCATGACACCCTTAAGTGATAAGATAATCCCGATGCTAAATGTGCATCACCCCAAACAGCTGTTCGGAAGGAACCAACAACAACATGATCCGAGAGGATCTTACGTTATGTCGTTCTAAAGGAACAAAACTGCGAAATGCAGGAAACAATTACTAATCATGCATTTAGAAGAAATGCCAACCACTGAAGTTAAATAAAAAGTGGAAAGTCACTTGAAAAGTATTATTATCGAACCGATTTTCAGGTTAGCAATGGGTTTGTTATGCTTAATAAAATTACCAGTCCACGCTAAAATTTACTACATCTTTAAGGAATTCTTTCCCTTGGAAAACAATGCTACCAGTACAGATCTCTCTATTTACTGTCTGTCCCAACACACTACTGGTAAAGTGATTACTTACTTACTCTAACTATGAATAAGAATGAAAATACGACAAGATGAAATAAAATAAAATGCTGGCTGACGAATCGAAACCGCATTCGCAACTCAAGTCTCACTCTAATACATTGAGTGTCAATATGCACACTATCAAACGAAAACGGACGTTAAAGCGAGAAACAATGAAGTCCGTAAAAAAATAAATTAACATCTCGAAGTCATACAGCTTAACACGCCCGGAGAATCACAGTAAAAATATTTAATCTAGATCGGGTCGATGTCCCACACTTGGACAGCACTCACTTGTCATCAGCAGTCCCGTTATCTCAAATGGAGAGCTACGCATTGACCCTCTACAATAAATCATATCGTGCTGTAACTGCTACCTTCCTCCAGGCCACTCCACAAAAAGAACAAACAAAAGGAACATCTAAACCGAGACTTGAGTGTGTACAGCTACCATCCCAGACCTATCGTCGGGCTCACATTGAAATCTGTACACCCTAACACTAATCATTATGTACATGATGCCTTCCAAATTCTATTGTCGGGCGTGACCTAGGACGTCTCATCATCAGTGACTCCAAGAATAACATCCGACGTCCTAATCCTATCGTCGGGCGTCGCAGTGGGTCGTAATACGCCTCCCACATATCAGGCGAACTAGCAATTTCAAACACCTCCAACATTTAACACAAAATCTGGTCAGACAAAATACGCACGACGGAATTACGTCTCTTACTATCAAATGAATGCAAGTCGAAAAACACAGTGAATCTCTACCATTACAATACATGAACTCAAAAATAAATATACGTAGCCTGTGCCCAGAAGTGTTAGGGAAGCAAAAATGAAAATTCCCAACACCTATTTACCATTTAGTGGATACCTTCAAAAATAATAATCATCACTACCGCATTCGAAATTCTCAAATCGCCTATCATCAATTCCAACTATATTATCAATGACCTCTCCAGTGAACCAATTCAATACAACCCAACCATGGGTCCAAAGTGCTCTTCGATACTTGAGGTCGTTCATTATCTTATTATCCATACGGGCTTTACGTAACAGAAATCACTGGATGTGTACTACCCAGACTTTAACATTTACTAGAGTCGTTTTCACTTGGAATCTTTCTATAAATTCACACCATAGTCGTCTCAAATTCGGATTGATTGCGGAAACAATACAGCCTGTTCCTAAATACTTCCTCTACAAAAATACAGCTTGTCTCAACACAGCCTTCTCCTCGCTTTATTCCAGCGGTATCACTTCCGTCTATCTCGTCTCCACATACATATAAATCCATCGCTCTCAATCCCTTTTCCTTCAAGACCCTTTTTCATACATCGATCCCCTGGTGAAAACGACAACCGTTATTAAACACATCTCTTACTTTACTATTATTGCGACTTTCGAACCTCGAGAGCCCAAGAGCACCCAGCGACTTTTCGTATCATTGATATACACGATGTCTCAAAATTTCCTTCCCATTAATGACTGTGACTCTAACAAATTTCACCGAAATCATCTAATATGCCTGCGATCCTTGTAAAAATACACTGGTTAAATGCACTTTAACATAGAAAAATTTCCTGATCCCGCGGTAGACATTATTATTATTATTATTATTATTATTATTATTATTATTATTATTATTATTATTATTATTATTATTATTATCGACCAACATTTCTGAATTCAACTGGCATCTTAGATTCAGATATTCGCCACGACAAAATTTTCACTTATAATGTTCCAAAAATCCCCGCTTTGAATGATATCTCCTCGAACATTCAACACAAAATTTAAAGCGTCGCATTTTACCGTTCTTGACATGAACTTTACACACTGAAATTTCACACGCTGACCAAAAATTACAACACTTCTCGCCTGATAATTACGCATATCAACCCGACAATCATCTGGAAAGTTGGTTGGGACAGACAATGACTAACTAATTACAACATAATATAAAATAGACAGACCTGCACAATGGTGACATTCTCAGCATTCTGATTACATCGTCGCCAGCAGACCTCAGGCTTAGCCGCTCATTTTCACAGATAACATTTTCATTTCCAAAATCTCACTCATACAAAACACTACCCTTCACACACACGATATTAAAATTACCACATAAATCAGGTACTTTCTCCGTAACTTGCACCACGAACTTCCCTCGTCCTGCAGTCGACTACAACTGTCTGATGCGTTCCCAGAATGGCTTCTCTCTCCGTTACCTCAATAAACAGGTGTTCGGCCGATAAGGGAGCAAAACTACTCTGACTAGCTTCCCCCAAGATTCTGCTTCACTTTCAAATGTACACAAGATGATATAAATAAAACCCGCTGTGTAGATTTCAACCAGCCTACACCTTCCTAGTTCGTCGGCAAACGTTCAAACTTTCCCTATCACTTTTTCTTCTTAACTAAGTATATGGACCTTAGCCACGGACATGTATTAATTATTGTCGGTCAATCCTGCGCGAATTTCCAATGGCGACGGGCACGAGCTCCCGCGGCTTCAAGTTCCAGATCGACACTCAAAAATCTACGGTGGGGGGGTTTCTTTTATAATTTCAGGAGGGACGCTATCCCCTCTATGAGGCTTGGTTGTGTAATCTGCCAAATTGCGTCTAATAGACCGATTTTGATAAGATTTGTCCCAGAACTCCGAACAGACTTGCACTTATGTTAGGTGTTAATTTTATAATTTTTCTACACTCACAACAGGGGAAATAAATTGTTTCTGCCCGTGCGTTTCGCGCGTTTTCTTCCTTCCTTGACCTTGGCACGTGTAGCTGGTTCGCTGGTCTCACGCTAACATGTACTTGGGCTTAACTGCATTTAAGTTTTTCCCTGGTGTCACTAACTTCACGGAGGGTGTACAAATAAATTTGCTTATTTATTTCTTCATTTACTATATTATCAAAATCCCTCGTTGTGCAGAATTCCATGAATTTAAAGAATTGTCGGGCACTCGAGTCCCACCGAGGTGTCCCGGCAATTCACGAGCTCGCCGTGAGTGAAAACCTTCCCACGCGACATCGGGGCTTGTAGGAGCGCAACATGGCTGCCTTCAAACATAAAAGTACTTTCTTAATGCCAAATAAATATTGGGGAAAAAAAAATTTTTCTCATCGTAGAATTATGGGTTCAATATGTATATATATATAATAAGATTTTTGTCTGTACATTGCTCAGAATTTAAAAAGGATGGTATTTCTGTATCAGTCGTGCCCACAGTAACAAGGAAATGCCATTTTTACTTTTCCGTAATGTCTGTCTGTCTGTCTGTCTGTCTGTCTGTCTGTCTGTCTGTCTGTCTGTCTGTCTGTCTGTCTGTCTGTCTGTCTGTCTGTCTGTACACGCACCACGAGAAAAAGGCTGAAGAGAATTTAATGAAAATCGGTATGCAAAGTCGGGTAATAAGTCGCTACAATCCAGGCTATAAATAATTTTATTCACGCTGACTGAAATGGTAGTTTAGGGGAAGGCCTAAAATTTAATTCTCAAATATTTAAGTTATTAGCGGCCATATCTTAATGAAAATCGGTATGCAAAGTCGGGAAATAAATTGCTATAATCTAGGCCATAAATAATTTTACTCGCGCTGAGTGAAATTGTAGTTTAGGGGAAGGCCTAAAATTTAATTCTCAAATATTTGTTACCTATTAATGGTTGTATCTTAACGAAAATCGCCAGGAAAAGTCTAGGAATAAATCGCTACAATCTAGGCCATAAATAATGGTATTCCCGCTGAGATAAATGGTAGTTCAGGGGAAGGCCTACAAAGGAATTCTCAAATATTTATGTTATTAGTGGTCCTATCTTAATGAAAATCGGTATGCAAAGTCGGGGAATAAGTCGCTATAATCTAGGCCATAACTAATTTTATTCACGCTGAATGAAATGGTTGTTTAGGGGTAGGCCTAAAATTTAATTCCCAAATAATTATGTTAATAGTGGCCTTATCGATAAATACTACATATCTAAAGTTATATAGTATTATATTTCCGATCATTTATGTCTTATACATTGTTAACATACCGGCTATGATCAGAGATATTCATGAATTTGGGTTTTTGTTACAAAGTCCTTATCAGTGTCGAATCACGAGAAAATGGGTATACAGGATTTAATGAAAATCGGTATGTGAAGTCGGAGAATAAAGAACTACAGTCTACGCTATAAATAATTTTATAAGACGCCCAAAGATCACAAAGTCGAAAGAAAACTAAATGTGAAGGCCTACAATATAGAAAGCTCATAAAAATGATCAACAATAACATTACATTGATCATTGTTTGTTGTGATGTGCTTTGTCTTCTGTTGCGACTTATCTCCGATAGATAGCATTACTGCTGCGTACCGAGTATTATTTTAAACTTTGCCGTACGTCGCACTGACACAGTTAAGTCTTATGGCGACGATGGGATAGCAAAGGGCTATGCGCGTGATGGAAGCTACCTTGGCCTTAATTAAGTACAGCCTCAGCATTTGCGTGGTGTGAAATTGGGAATCTATGGAATAACATCTTCAAGGCTGCCAACAGTGGGATTCGAATCCACTATCTCCCGGAAGCAAGCTCACAGCTGCGCGCCCCTAACTACACGGCCAACTTGCCCAGTCGTACGAGTGTAACAGTCTGCCTAAAAATCGGCGGGAAGTAGCTGGGGAGTTAAGTAACTTTCTTCTTTAGCATGCCATTCCTCTGTTTCATAAATTTTCCGATACTACTGGTACGTAACACACTGGTTCATTATAGCATTCGAGCTATTCGATGAGCAGTGTGCATATTTAACGGATTAATGGCAGAGGAGTGTTCACGGCTGTCTGCGGCCTGGTCATTCCAACTCTGGAACTTTGGACTGTTAGATCGACTCCGTAGTACTGTTCGTTAAAAGTGAGAAAATGTGCAGTTTTTTATTTGATCGAGTATTTTTATGTGATAACATTGCATTTAATCGCTACATTCCTACTGACGTTTTTGTAATGACTTATGTTGAGTTCAGTTAGGGAAACCACAATGTCAGTCTTTCTGAGAATCCCGTAGCGAAGCACGGGTACATCAGCTAGTTAAAATATAAAATTGAAGTCCTGATGCTGTCACCAACTTGAATATTTGTATATTTTGTATTATGTTTGTATATTTTGCTTGTCGTGTACACATCATACGCTAATAATAATAATAATAATAATAATAATAATAATAATAATAATAATAATAATAATAATAATAATAATAATAATAATAATAATAATAATATTGGTTGCCGACGCAGGGATTCGAATCCACTATCCCCCGAATGCATGCTCTCAGCTACGAACCTCTAACCACGCTGCCAACTCGGTCGGTAAGCTCAGTATTAACGGAGACAGTCAAGAATTAATTTTTAGACCGTTCCCTGGTGTGATTTAAAAGAAAATTATAGCCTGCCATGACCCTGAATACCAATTTTTATCAAATTCTATTTAGCCGTTTTCCGATGTTGCGCGTACATATACACATGACGTAAGTTCAAAAAGTGCATTTCCTTCATATTCTGAACCTGAAGCACATAATTATAAATACCAATGTTTAAAAGTTTTGATCAAAGTAGACACAATTCGTATTTTTGATATTCTAATCAGCCTTTACTCTAGTAGAGAAAGACGTAACTGGAGATCAGGACATCTATAATCTTCCTTCACTGGACTTTAATCCGCACTGTGACCTTGATCTCCAGCCAAACTTTCTCTTTCATTTTGATGTCTTTTGTTTGAACGCTCTCCAAGTGTACGCCAAGTAGTTATTGGCCCAGTCACTGCATCTCGCGCTGTACGGGTTCCATTCCAAGGCTTGCTCGATGCAGCATTGCTCTCAAACGAAACACTTGCCAGAAATCTGATAAAATGTTGCTATGTTCTGCTGCTGAAAGCGATACATGTGCAAACAAAAAATGGTATTTGGTTTGCTTAACAGAGCCGATGGAATCAGTTTGTACTGCACGTATGATCGCAAATTTTATTTTCTGCAACATGTTTTATGTAACATTTATCAATAGGACCAGTATTAAGGGACATATGATGTTAAGAATTCATTTTTAGACCTTCCCCTACCCTACTATTTCACCCAGTGTGTATAACATTATTTACAGCCCAGTTTCACCTGTCTTCGTACATCAGCACTTTAGGAATGCTTTCTTAACTTCACTGTTTAGCGATCATAGGTTTGAATTCGGGTGCTGACAACGTCTATTTCAAATGGGTTTGTCCTGTTTCTTCTCACCTACTTTTAGGCAAATAGTAAATTATTGTGAGACCTGGGGACACCTATCCAAGTGTGAGGCTTAATTAATTAATTAATTAATTACAGGTGAACACTACCACCACCCTCACGATACTATACATATTTCTTTACTTATAGAATAGCGGGTTGATTTAGTGTTATTAATCGACGTTAATGTCAGTCGTCGCCGTCGTCATCATCAGTGGCTTACCAGGAAGACACACTGGCAATACCCACCCGTCCCTGAGCCAAGGGATTACAATTCCACGACCCGGGCGGGAATTGAACCGGGACCCTGAGACCTGAAGAACATGTCACTAATTCGTGAGCTTCAGACCTGGACATTTTTATACTGAAAACATCATTAGAAATGATCTCTATATGTTGTGGTACTCCTCGTCAATAAACCTGTCATATTCTACATTTCTGTTCTTCTTGATTTTCTACGTTGAAACGTAACGAGCACCGTAGGATACTATGTTAATGAAACATCTTAATAAAATGGTTAATAAAATCAGTTTATGTTTATAAGCAGGGCCTACTTCATACTACTTGGTCAATAAAAGACTAGTTTCCAAGAACTTACCTTACGAGTAGAAAAGGAATCTTAGTTTAAGCCTGTTCCTCGGAGAGAGGGGAAAAAAGAAAGTTGTGTTTCGGGGAGAGAAATTCACGGCTTTGTGTGGGTGACCCTCCCTAATCGTGTTACTCTGAATTTTATTTGCCTCGGAAAGGAAGTCATTATGTTTGGCGAGAGCTTTTGCCAGAGCGTGGGACTGCTAACAAGGTTAAATAAAGGCGGACGTTTCTGTATCAAGATTCCTATTTATCGTGCTGAAAACAGACGTATGACTCTGATGCTTACTTCCATGGCTGTGGCTGCTCTGCTCGAGAAGACTAGGAAATACAAGTTTTACTCCTGATAAATTTGGCCAGGATTCAAACCACGGCTGCTTTAGCGAGAGAACAGCGGTAATTTCTTTCTTTCTTTCTTTCTTTCTTTCTTTCTTTCTTTCTTTCTTAATCCATTTACCCTCTACCGTCTCAAGGACAGTGTCCTGGAGTGTGAGACTTTGGGTCGGGGGATTAAACTGGGAAGGAGGATCAGTACCTCGCCCAGGCGGACTCACTCCCATGCTGAACAGGGGCTTTGTGGAGGATGGGAAAATTGGAAGTGACAGGCGAGGAAGAGGGAATGAAGCGGCCGTGGCCTCAAGTTAGGCACCATCGCGGCATTTGCCTGGAGGAAAAGTAGGGAACCACGGAAAAAACACTTTGAAGATGGGTGAGGTGGGAATCGAATCCCCCTCTACTCAGTTGACCTCCCGATGCTGAGTGAACCTCGTTCCAGCCCTTGTACCACTTTTCACATTTTGTAGCAGAACTGGAAATCGAATCCGGGCTTCCGGGACTGGCAGCTAATCACTTTGACCACTACACCACAGAGGCGGCGAACGATGATCTCGCGAAGAATTTTAACCTAGAGATTTGAGCTGAGATTTTACTTTGTAATTTTACACGAAAGATTAGTCACGGCGTGTTGGGCTGCGTACCGTACAGACTACAGACTACATATCGCTGCTCTAGTTAGATAGTAACTCTTCTCAAAAATAATACGTTGAGATATAAAGAAGGACATATTATTCGTGCCAGGGAGTAAGAGTATGTCATGATATATCGGATCCTCTTAGTTCAAGTAACTGATTTAAGTTTCAACAGTTAGCAGAAGAAAACGATTACTAAAAAAGTAATATTCAATTTTGTGAAATATATTGATATATGTAACTTAACACCTCTTCAGTGTGTCGAACACGCAGGTTAAATATAAATATTATACTGTAGCATACCCGTACAAGACATTAAAAAAACCACATTGTTAAACAAAGAATGACATGTTTCGTCTTAAAAGAACATCTTCAGTTTCTATCAAGTCACACTAAAATATTTAAAATTAATATTTCTGTAAATGCTGGAGTAGAGACAAAAGAGGACATCGTTAGGATAAGTTCAAAATGTTATCTTCCTAAGTATTAAACAGAGATGAACGTAAATACTAATTCCGAATATTCGAGTGTGACTTGAGAACCTGATGATGTTATTACAAGAACGAAACATGCCATTCTTTGTTTAATAGTGTGTATTTTTTTCTTCTTGAATAATGTGTATTTTACAGGTGTATGTTATATAATATTTATATTTAACTTGTGTCTTCACTAATTTTTTGCTAGTTGCTTTACGTCGCACCGACACAGATAGGTCTTACGGCGACGATGGGACAGGGAACGGCTAGGAGTGGGAAGGAAGCGGCCGTGGCCTTAATTAAGGTACAGTCCCAGCATTTGCCTGGTGTGAAAATGGCAAACCACGGAAAACCATATTCAGGGCTGCCGACAGTGGGATTCGAACATACTATCTCCCGAATACTGGACACTGGCCGCACTTAAACGACTTCAACTATCGAGCTCGGTCTTGTGTGTTCGAGAGGCTGAAAAGCATTTAAGTTACATTTAACTGAGTTGACACTGGAAAGTATGGATTCTTTATTAACAGATTATATTGATATACGCTTATTAATTTCAAACCTTCTACAAGTAATACTGTATTTTTTTTTCAACCTTCAAACTTATGTCTTGAAATGCAGCTACTTTTGACTTTAGCCCTAGCATGAAAGATGTAGCATTGTTCTTGTGCTGTCTGATTCTGTACCAAGATATCCTACATTCCAGTTTGTTAACACTCCGAGAACGGTAGTTCAGTGTTTCCTTAACACATTTCCTGAATCATAGCATTGAAACTAAATTTTTAAATTTGCTTCATCTCAAAACAGCTATTTCAGACGTCTTCGTATTGAATATGAGTTGTGCACCAACATCTCCAAAAGGTACCAATTGCACGTTCATGAAGACAAATATATTTCTTTTTCTGTTTTTGTTTTCAGAGAGTTATATACCACGGGGTATCGAAGGGTCTAAAAAGCAGCACATTCCTGTCTTTTGGAGATTCTGCCAGTACGATTCATTTAGTTATTAGTGCCGTCACAAAGTTCCATACTTCTTTCAGCTGTATAAGGTACCAGCACTGTATGTTGAGGTTGGTACCACTGTCTTTGCTAAAGACCATGGGAAACCCTTATTTCTCAGTAGCTTGTAATATTGATAGGCAGGCAATTAGTAACGTCATGTTTTTCAGTTATGGATGACACAATTTGATTAAAGATTATTCAGCGAAACCATCGCTAGTTGAAGTAAGTGTGAAGAAGAAATTGCTTGTTTTCATCTTGTGAGTAGGCCGTGAGGTTTAGGTTGCGTAGTTTTCAGCTTGATTTCGGGAGATGGTGAGTTTGAATCCCACCGTCGGCAGCCCTGAAGATCATCTTCCGTGGTTTCCAATTTTCACACCAGGTAAATGGTGGGGCTGTACCTTAATTAAGGCCACAGGCACTACCATCCTAATCCTATAAATTCCCCATCCTTGCATCACCGAAAATTTTCCGATGTGTTAGTGCGACGTTAAGAAAAGGATCATAACAGCTTGTTATCATTTTCAGTGCATACAACCACTCAGCGCAATTCAACCAATTTACGCCTAACGCATTACCCTAGATGTTTCAAGCAACTGGGACACAGATTCTGACCACAACTCCGGCATTCTCGCCTAGACAGTAGTCCGCTGGTTTCCTGAGACCAAGTTCGTCGGCTCAATCTCGTCACGGTACGATGGTATTTAAAAGTACTCAAATTCGCCAGCTTCCTGTCGGTGGGTTTACCGCCACGTAAAAGAGAACATGCAGATCAAAATTCCGGTATCTCGGCATTTGCGGACACCGTAAAAGTATTCAGTGTGAGATAATGATAATAGTTATATTATTATTTATTATTATTATTATTATTATTATTATTATTATTATTATTATCATTATTATTATTATTATTATTATTATTATTATTATTATTATTATTATTATTATTATTATTATTATTATTATTATTATTATTATTGAATGCATTCGAATGAAGTGAGGTGTTGAAGGAAATGACATTTTAAGGGAACTGGATGAATGTTGTTGAATATAAAATGGTCACTCACACAACCAACGATGGTCTTTTTAAAAAAAAAAGTTCTGACTTCAGACGTAGATAGGCACACTGGGTGTAATAAAAATAGGGGGTGGGAGTAATATCAGGAATTAACTCCTCACATGTAGAAAAGAAAAGTATGGTATAACAGCACGGGCCCGGAAATGTTTCTTTTTGAGTTAACAGGCTGTCTATACTGCTAATAATAAGAGATGGCTTGTGACATTTCGTAGAGGGAGGTCCGTTTACTGCCTGCCGAGGCGGGATAAAGGGAGTGGCTGTGCAGTTGCCATGGAAACGAGGGTGGGGCGACTGCGGTTGCCATGGAGATAAAACTTCTGGGAGGTTCGTCTTGCTGGGAGTTGCCAAACCTGTCACTGTCACTGATAAGAACCTGATTGTTTGTATAAGAGTGATCGCAAATGGGACGACACCGCCTGGCCAGGTAGTCTACAAGAGATCACAGTGGTCAGATTGAAGGAGGGAACAAGTAGCCGGAAGCGAGGGGTAAGAGCATGTAGAAAGGAATACTGGAATGTGGCAACATCGTGAAATGGCACGTGCAGTGCTCCTCCCTCCAACCTTATCTGTCAGACGCCAACTTTAGTTAAGTCTAGTATAGTATGATATTAGTGTCTGCCGTACGCTCGTCGGCTGAAACTGAATCTAAGACACTGATAAGTTATCATATGTATTGGATGAATTGAACGGCTCTACATGAACCCTCTGGAAGTGAACTGTCAGCCTGCCAAACGATACGAAGTACGTGAGGATGTCGGGACATGTTTGGGTCTCGATAAAGAGACGGACTAAGGCTTTTATTCAGACAGCGGGTGGACATTTTGACCATTAGATTTAAATAATGGTCAAACAATGCGTAATAATTTCAGAAAGTCACATATCTTAATACACTGAGATCATACTTGAAAGTTAAGATAATTCAGGAACCCAGGACTCCCTAGAAACGGGAGTGCACATAGTATGGACATGCAGGACTCATATTACAGTTACTTTCACGTACCGCTAAGCAAGTTCGAACGTTTTTCACTCAGTTACCTTAAACAGAGAACAAGAAAGCAACAAAATAAACCCTAATTGGGGATATCAACCCGATAATACAAGAGCTCCGTTAATACGACAATGGTGGCCAACAACAACATTCACTCAGGAGGTACAAGGATTCGTTATTGGCAATATCCTACTGCGGCATAGTTACCCAATTTCAAAGACGCCAAGCCTATACTAGGCTGCGACCTGTGAGAAGCAAAGTTTAATTCCAAAAATTAACAAGAAGGTTATTTATTTTTTAAACCCAAGCCGTGGCGAACAAAAGGTGAAGAGGATCCCGAGTGAAACACACTCAAATATGTATGTATATATATGTATATTTTTTGCCAGTTGCTTTATGTCGCACGGACACAGATAGGTCTTATGGCGACGACGGGATAGGAAAGGCCTAGGAGTTGGAAGGAAGTGGCCGTGGCCTTAAATAAGGTACAGCTCAGCATTTGCCAGGTGTGAAAATGGGAAACCACGAAAAACCATCTTCAGGGCTGCCGACAGTGGGATCCGAATTTACTATCTCCTGGATGCAAGCTCACAACCGCGTGCCGCTGACCACACGGCCAACTCGCCCGGTCTCAAATAATTTTGTAATGTTAAAGAAATGCGTAATTTATCCCCGCATTACGACGTAAAGAAAAAGCGATATACTCTTCTTAGTACAGGCTGGAGAAAGGCGATAAATATTAACTACATTATTTAACAATAGAAAAGAAACTCGACACTACACTTGCATACTATTAAAGATATTCCCCTCAATCAGGAGAGGAATTCCGGAGATTAAACACTCAACACCTTCTTAGCCCACCAGTCATGGCACAGTTCTGCTGTCTATCATGACAGTCACCCCTTGAAGATAATAAGCAGCAGGTGGCTCACACTCACTGACACACACGACATTTTATAGCTGGCTGGTCAGATCTGATGACTGGACAGAACACGTGCCACCCTGACATTTTCGGGAGTGTTACCAACCACGAACACAACATTCATCTTGTATGGAGTTTCAGGTAAGTTACACTAGGTCGCACAGGAGCAAGGTGCAGTAGGTGTTATCTAAGTTCAGAAAATGCCAATTCAAATGTTAGACTACTACTACTACTACTACTACTACTACTACTACTACTACTACTACTACTACAGGATTAAAGTTGCGCTAACACATTGAAGTTTTCCGGCGATGCAAGTTTGGGAAAGGGATAGGATACGGAAGGTAGTAGCCGAGACTTTAATTAAGGTACAGCTCCAGTTTTGCCTGGTGGAAATGGGAAACCGCGGAAAACAACTTCGGGATTGGTGACAGTGGGATTCGACTCTACTATCTCCTGGATGCAAGCTCATAGCTCCGCGACCTCAACTGCGCGGCTAACTTGCACCGTTCATTATTATTACCTGTCATCATTATCATCATCATCATCATCAAAATACTGTACGCCATTCAATACAGTTATCGCTCTAGTGTGACTGTCTTGTTAATATGAGATTGAGTATGCTAATGTAGATTGACGTTTATGTTTCAGGTTTTCTGTCGCCGGAAGAACAAGGATAAATCACAGTGCTGCAGCTCTAGCAGTAGTGTCATGTCTTCTCACCAGATGGCAGCCGGAAGAAATGACTTTGAGGGGCTGAGCGAGAAATATTGGGGCGAGATCTTGGAGAGAACTGTCTCCTCCAACAGTCTTCAGGCTCTCCAAAGGGTGTACGGACATCCACACGCCAATGCACGCCCTCCCGTCATACCTAACGGCACCGTCGTGAGGGAGATGAGACTGTTCGAGTCTGCCGATGAAGATGTCTGAAAGAAACAGGCTCCAATCGGACTTGTTCTGACGGGTGTGTGTGTGTGTGTCACTGACACAGCTCTTTACGTGTTTGGGCGCCAGGTCTAGGTCCTTAATGTGAACTGTCATAATGATACCGGATCGTCTGTGTTATCGATACCAACTCGTCTGGTTTGATCTCATCTGGCTAACTTACGCATCAATTTTGAGTTTTCGTCTTTCCAACGATATTTAATTCTACGGCTCGCAGCACTCGTAGCTACGAAACAGAGAACTCTATGTAGACGGATTACAATGCTGTGAGATAGAAATTTAGAGTACCTGAAGCGTGCACAGAGAATATTCTACTTACGGAAATAGGAAGAATAGGAAGAATCAAAAATTTGACATAACCACTAAGCCACGATTTATTCTGTCCACAATGACAGAAAATTACTAAGATGCCACCTGCTCACAGATAAATAAAATACCAGTCTTTCTGCATTTTTAGCAGCTTGCTGAATTAGAATTAAGATGCATATCCATTGTATAACCCACAACAGCAAAACACTGATGAACAGCCAGAGACACAATCAATGATAGACATGTATTACTGGGTAGAAATTATGACCTTAAACTTCTATAATGTCCAGTACGGGTTTAATATTCACCGAGTGACTTTTGAACTCGAAAATTTGACACTGAAATGCCGATGACTGCCACAAATTTAATTCTTTGACGATTACAACCAAAGAGAAGTGAGTGTGGTTTCTAACAGCAAGAGTTCCTTCAATCATCATATCTTAATACTGATTTGCCTAAAATGTTAGAGGGTGGGTTCTGGAACACTTTTCCTTCCGCCGGATTAACTCGATCATCAGATATCATTACTCTGAACTCAATGGAGTTGAATTTGGAGAATATTCTGTGAACTACGTTCTCGAGTGTGATTATGACCAGATCTCCTTATTACTTGTCGTTTACCCTATTAAGGTTTTACAGATATATTTGTTAATCAGACTTTTGTATTTAGAGTGAGAAGAATATGTGTGACGAACATTATCGAGATAAGTGATGCCTAATATGTGAATAACACTTCTCTTCAATGACAATCGATAAAATAATGACCGAATCTCAATTGAAATGATTTTTACTGTAGCGTGAAGTGAAACGTTTGAAAACAACCTGTCCCTCAATTTCCTAAATATTTGATCAGCTGTCTCTGTTCCTTATTCCCTTCTGAAGTATCATTGTATTGAAAAGTGCATGTTATATAACGCATAGATGGAAGGCGTGAAGACCAGGTATCGGCTCTAATTTTTGGTTAAACTCGACTAAGACAAAGAGTTATCTATTTACATTCGAGTAAACAAATGCAGAGACGGACAGTCGTGCTGTATGACCCATCTTGAGATTTAATATCTTATTGTGTATGTTATTTCAGATAAAACCCACAAATGCGCCTTCCTATCTTACTGTATCCTAATATGGTAAACTCGCTCGTATAAGAATGGATTGGTCTTGCATACAAGTAATGAATTAGCTCGATATTTTCGTTTAGATTTTATTTGTATGATATTATTCTTTCTTTCTTAATCTGTTTACCCTCCAGGGTTGTATTTCCCTCGGACTCAGGGAGGGATAACACCTCTACCGCCTCAAGGGCAGTGTCTTGGAGTGTGAGACTTTGGGTCGGGGGATACAGCTGGGGAGGATGATCAGTACCTCGCCCAGGCGGCCTCACCTGCTATGCTGAACAGGGGGCCTTGTCGGGGGTTAGGGAGGTTGGAAGCGATAGACGAAGAAGAGGGAAGGAAGCGGCCGTGGCCTTAAGTTAGGTACCATCCCGGCATTTACATGGAGGAGAAGTGGGAAACCACGGAAAACCACTTAGAGGATGGCTGAGGAGGGAATCGAACCCTCTCTACTCAGTTGACCTCCCGAGGCTGAGTGGACCGCGTTCCAGCCCTCGTACCACTTTTCAAATTTCGTGGCAGAGCCGGCAATCGAACCCGGGCCTCCTGGCGTGGCAGCTAATCACATTAACCACTACACCACAGAGGGGGACGATCTCAACGTCTCTCCGTCAGTTATTAAACGCTTGTGGAATCGCTACAATGAGACAGGCCAGTTCACATGCAGGGTTGGACCTGGTCGCGGACGCATGACAACCCCACAGGATGACCGATATCTGACCATCTGGGCGTTGCGGCGTCGTTCAGCAACTGCCGGAAAACTGCAACAAGACCTCAGGAGGGTCACTGGAGTCACGGTGTCTGACCAGACAGTAAGAATCAAGTTAACAGAAGTGTCCTTTCGACCCAAACGTCCTGTTCGAGTGCCTCGTTTAACGCAGCAACATCGCGCAGCTCGCCTTCTGTTTGCCCGTACCCACGTCAACTGGCAACTTCGTCTGTGTTCACAGACGAGTCCATATTTACCCTGAAACAGCGTGATGGACGTCAACGTGTATGGAGACGCCGTGATGAGCAGTACATACCAAATTTTGTCCAGGAAGGCGACCGATTCGGACAAGTTTCTGTGATGGTGTGGAGTGGTATCAGTATTGATAGCCGTACGGATCTTGTAGTCGTCCGTGGTAATCTTACCGCTGCGGGGTACATCGAGCAGATACTGCTACAGCATGTGTTGGTTGCTGCATACGGTGTTTGCCCTGAATTCGTACTCATGCACGACAATGCCAGGGCTCATGTAGCGTGCATCACCAGAGCTGTCTTGCGAGAACTGGACATTCAAGAGATGACATGGCCAGCAGTGAGTCCGGACCTTAATCCCGTCGAACATATTTTGGATAGTCTTGACAGAAGTGTTCGTGGGCGTCCTATTCCACCACAGACTCTCCGAGACCTCGAACAGGTTCTCATTGAAGAATGGGACCTGATACCGCAACGTGACCTACTTCGACTTATAAGGAGCATGCCAGGTAGGTGCCAAACTGTGATGAATGATCGTGGAGGATATACATCATAATGAAGCTCTCCAACTGTGATAAAAAGCCACCCTGGAGGACTGTTATCACTTTGTTTTCGCCCCTGTTTGGACATTTCCGTTTGTGTTCTGAAAATGAACGCGAATCCATCGATGTTCTTTTGTATACTTCAACGGTAAAGAATAAAGGTTTAGTTGGTAATTTACCTGGGTGTGAGGTATTGTTTTATGGAGCATGGCATACGTTGAGAAACATGTTTCCCTAATTTTTAGAACTGTGTACAATACCATGCGCTCATTCCCGTTTAGCGCGACTGTACATCTTTGGAGAACGGAGGTAAAAGAAAATGTTCTAATTTGCCTACTGTTTCTGTTTCTGTTTAAGAGAATAGATTCCTTTTATCATTCTCATTTCCATGATTTTCTCTCATAGAAATGCTCTGAATGTCTTGGAAATAAGTGTGGGTATTCTTTGCACACGAAAAAAGATTGAGTTTTACAACGTTCACACTGACTGTACGGTTAAGTTCTTAATAATTGCATAAATACGGAAGCAACTATGTTGGATACTCAATAATTTGTTTATATCCTTCGGAAAAGGTAGGTAAGGGTTATTCTGCCCGAAGGCAGGTCCGAACCTCCGCAGAGGTGTTCCTGAGCCGGAGTTTACGTGCGGTAGGGTGGCCAGTTCCTTTCCCCTCCTCCATTCCCTTACCCCCCACTAACAGCGCGTGACAACCCATCCAACTCCTGACCACGCCCAATGTTGCTTAACTTTGGAGATCTCACGGGATCCGGTGTTTCAATACGGCTACGGCCGTTGGCTCCTTCGGAAAAAGTTTAGAATAATATTGTGCTCCTTTGGTTTTGTATTTTAAGTGTCTTGCACCGGAGAACGCTACTTGCTACTCTTATTTCCAATACAGACCTAACTTTGAAGTTTTGGTCAGCTGCACATATCTAGGCATATACGCAGATTTAAATTACATTTTCTGTGTAAATATACCATTATACCGATGCTGAGTTCGGTGCAACCATACGTCAATATATGAGTAGACTTGCAGCGCTAAAGAATGTATAATTGTGAAGTTACTAAAATCTACCGACTAGAAACTACTTTGTGAACAGTAACCTGACGTGGAATTCACATATCAATCGAGATGCATACAGACATTTTAAATAATCACTTTGAATGAATAGCAAAGAAAAATTGCCCTTTACTACATTACATATTTTCAAAGAAGTTTCCCCCTCCCCCTAAGAACTGAAATTCCATAAAATCGCCAACATATTATCAAAAGCATATTAATATATAACGTAAAACATATCCTTGTGCACAATTTCTGTAAAATAATAGCCCCACTAAGAATGACAAATAAAAATGTTCAGGAATTAATTTAGTTATTACATGACGAATGGTTAACAAGCAGTGACTTTAAGTAAATATAATCTACGCCAGTGGCTAACTGAGTCTGCAGTTATGACGTAAGAGTCAGTCAAATGGAAAGAGCTTGGCAAAGCGAGCAGTGGAGTCGTAATACTGCAAACACGCACGGGCGCAGTGATCGTCAGTGGCGCAATACAAGGGTACTGCTTAAGTTGAACCGTGGCCGTATATTGAAGTGAGTGTATTAACCATGGTAGAGAGTGTAGTAAAGGAAGACTGTTAACTCCCGCAGCTTTTATATTTATGGGAAATCTTATTTATGGTCTGTCGTAAGAAGTTTCAGCAACTAAAGTAATTGAATATACAGCGTCATTATTGTACTTGCCATGCCAATGACAAATATGGTGCGAGGATCGACAAGTGCTAAGGAAACAATTGAAATATTAATTGCCCTCTTTTGATAAATTTCAGGAATAGGTGAAGTTGAGGAACACAGTTCGGTATGATGACCACTCTTTATATGTCACCACTGTTGAGTTGAGGCTTATCAGCACTTACTCTCCACGCCATGCTCATTACGCAGATATCACCGAGCAGAGAGTGCTGTTGCTCGGAAGTATGGCGACTCACAGCTAGTACATAGTACGGAACATGGTAACGATGTTATTATTCGGAATGCGAATGGAAATGGAGATTTCAGGTTTAAATACTTTTTTTTTCTCCTGCATAGCTTCTCTGGTGTGGTATTCACTTACTAAAGAACAGAGTTTAATTTTTAAATGGCTTTGGGTCTAGTGTGGGCTATACGGTCATTTTCAATAGTACATGATGTAAAACAAATTTCAACAGCGAGTGAGTTGGCTACGCGTTTTAGATCACATCACTGTTACCTTTCATTCGGGAGGGGATGGATATGAATCCCACAGTTATCAGCCTGAAGATGATTTTCCGTAGTTTCCCATTTAGGCCTACACGCCAGGCAAATGGTGGGGACGTACCTTCATTAGGTTCCTATCCCATCGTCGCTATTAAACCTGCCTTTGTCAGTGCGACGTAAAACAAATAGAAACATATAGGCCCGACGCCAAGCAGCAGGAGGGAGTGGTGAAGAAGAAGAAGAAGAAAAAAGAAGAAACATATAGAATGACTATAACACTATCGCCAATTGCAAAAGTAAGTTGTGATAATTCATTTCAGGAACAGGTGAGAAGAATATTATTTAGATTTTTATACTTGGAGGTTGGTATCCTTGGAAAATATCTGGATGGCGCAGTAACTGCATTGCATTTCGTAGCTAGTAATGTGGATCTGCTTGTTCTGTTCAATTCTTAATGAAATATACTTACTATGGACGAAATCTCCTGCCTTGAAAGATCAGATGGCCGGGATTCTCCAACGACGCATCATCACATGCACTACGAAGAGTTAAACCGCTGCACGTAACGTAGTCTGTTCTCTACGTCTTGCCTATCTCTTCTCCAAGCTTTGCCAACACATCGCCGCGAGGTGCTAACTTATTCCGTCATACAGAGTGGAAACACTGCTACGTGATCAAGGGAAACACTGGGTTTTACTCTTGTAGTTGATGCTGATTTTTAAATTATTAATATTAACGCGTGGTTAAACAGCTTGTTATACTTAAGCAATCATTTTGATATTAAGTGCTTTCTTGAGCTGTAGCGAGTATAAGCAATTAAGGCCTGGTGCAGGTCATTTCCTAGTAGACGGCCTATGGGCGACCTGCTTGTCTGTGAGGATCGAGCCCTACCTAAGATTATTTCTAATGATGAAGACGGCACACATACCCAGCCCCCGAGCCGTCGGAAGTAACCAATGAAGGTTAAGATCTTCAACCCAGCCGGAAATCGATCCCGGGACCACTTGGACAAAATGCTAGCACGCTAACCATTTAGCCATGGAGCCGGACATCTAGCGAATAATAGGCTTACATAAACAGGTAATCAAATGCCGGTGCTAGACTACCTGCCGTAACTTATGTTATTCATTTGTCATGAAATGGAATTGTATGCGAATTCTAGGTTTATCAGAGGAGAGGGAATCTTTCGTTATAATCTGTATAGTGTAACCACTTTCAGCCCATACGCAGGATGTATCAGAAGTGATATCATAAGCCGAAACGGTGGAATGCTGTCTCGACAGGAGTCGCAGTCGAACAGTTCGCACGTACGGTGACAACCCCCCCCCCCCCCCCCCCGCTGCACTGATGCGAATGCTTGTACAGGGAGAGGCAGCGAAAAGTTTCCGGCATTCCAACCGGTGCTGCCGCGTAGGTGGACTGGGAAATTGCTTCCTTTGTTCCAGAGTGGCGGGGATAGTGTGAGCGGTCAGGCAGCCCAGCGAACATGGTTAGCGGTAAGAGTACTGAATGGATGTTTAGTTTACGAGTGGGGTTCTTGTTCCTGTTGTTGAAACGTTATTTGTATTAGACATCGGTATGGTGAAATACAGTATTGGACAATGGATTTTTCGGTCTTCGATGAGTAAATAATTAGTTGTCGACTTTGGCCACTTCATTTGCCCGATTTAAGTGTCAGTGATTCTTTTTGGTGGGGAATTTGTAAAACAGAACGTGTTCAAGAATAATCTTCGCACTCTTGAAGCCCTGGAGAAAGAAATCAGACGACTGATACGTGAAATTTCAGAGACGGAGATACAACGAGTGTAACGTTTGTATCAAGAACGATGGACCCAATTTGCAACGGCTGCTTTGAGGAAAGGTAAGATCTACATGTGTTTACAACTTCATTCATTATTACCGATATCACTTAACTAATAATTTGGGCCTACCGCATTTAAACTGAACGCCCACCCGCGCTGCTAAAGCTTCCTTTGTCAGATTTACCGCTAAACTTCGTCCTAGTTAGTACCAAATAACAAAAACATATCTTAAACCTCGTTAAAAACAGTTTTTGTTAAATACAATGTGTCGTCTGTAGCTTTATACAAAGAGGATGTTACATGCTACAACATGGTTCTGTGCATTTCTATTTGTAACGAAGCTGTATACCAGACATTGTGTTTAATACAAGCTATAGACTCCACACAAAATTTTAACTTTTCTACGTGGTCGATTTAAAGCAAATTCTAAAATCATGTTTATCGCTTAAAGATGTAGTAATGCCCAAGTTTTGAAGTCTAGAACTTCATTGGTTCTTGAATTTTGAATATGATTTTTAATGGAATTTTAAAAATCCAACTTGTGGTACTCAGACTGCAATTTTTACATTCCATATTTTACATGCATTGACAAGACATAGTGAAACATTTCTATGCATTCATTTTATGAGGAAAAATTATTTACTTTCAGTTTTTCCAAAATCTCTTGAAACTTCTTGAATTATCGTTACACATATTCCATAATACAATAAAGAAACTTCATTTTCTATAATATTAATCTATAGAAAAATTCAGATGCCTCATGACTACTTCCTGTAAACTTTTCACTGAACTTGATTAATATTTACGATAAGAAAGTTGGCATTGAAGTTAGAAAATCAAACTTACGGTAAAATGGATTTTAGTAATCTTAAAAATAAAGTTGTAGGGGGTCCGCTGTCTGTAATTTCGTTTGTTTTGCCAATTTTTCAGATATTTATCCGTTTTAGGTCAACTCAAGACCGAATCGGTGGTTTTTACTTTTCGGGTCTGTTTGTCTGTTTGTTTGTTTGTTCCACCATCACGGCAAAACGGCTGGATAGATTTCAACCAAACTTCATATTTGGAGTATACTCATCCCGGGGAAGGTTTCGATATACATATCGTTTTAAAATATTTGAAAAGACGGGGTTTTATAGGAAAACCACAACGGTTTTCCTCCATTTTCTCTTATACTATTGATTTTCTGTAAACTCTGTGGACCGTATGTGAAAGGTCTCTTCATTATAAACAACTTTCGTTATGTTGATAATTTACCTTACTCTTCAAATGACGGAGAAATTTACTATTCTCTGTCGATACCATGCTCTGCATTGAGTGACCGACAGACCGACAACGAATATATGGGTTACCATGGCAACGTCTCTGACTGCTTGCCAGCAGGGAAATAACGTATTGCCATTTTCCTCATCATTCCTTTAAATTCGTGGTTGTTCCTTGGGTAGAAAACAAGAGAGTCGTCAATCGGCCATTCTGCGGGATATTGGTGGAATATCATTGGAGGTTATAACCGTCCTCGAATACCTTAAGAAATAACACAAATATTCATGTTCTTATCTGATTATCTAAGAATCCCTACGCCTACATTTCTCTCCGATTACCGCTTTCTTATATCCATAACTTACATCGGCATAATTTATTGAGGAGCATTTGATTTTCCAATACATTCACTTGGTATTTACATATTTGTCGTCATCCGGATGTCCTCAGTTATAATCCAGTTTCTATTAATTTCAAATTACTAACTGTATTATTTTCTTCCTTAATTACCACGTATGTATGCGAATGCTAATCCCGAATGCTGGATACTCTTTTCCTTGAGGAAATATTCTAAGCTATGCAAATGTATAAATTTTGGCCCAGGAAAATTCCGAAATATGGATGCAATTTTAACGACGGTGCAGACCTTCGTTTCGGGGTAATTGGTGGCTAATCAGTAAGTCGTATCACAAGTCAGAAAGCAAATGGCATTTCATTTTGGAGAGATATACAACTTTTTTCCTATGACTTTTCGTCGTATTTCTATCCCTAATACGTTAAATACAGCTGTATTTTTCGATTTCAGGTTGATTTTGTACTTTTACACGTATATGTTATCATTTGGCACACTTATAGGAAAGGTAGAATCATGACATTCGGCACGCACATTGACATGACCATTGGCCATGTTATAGCCAAATTTTATGATTCTAGCTGTCACATGAGTATCAAAGATATAAAGTAGTATGTGAAAACTGTAGAAAATTTCACCCCATTCAATGACTCTAACTCAATCTAACCCATAAATATAGAAGATACGAGAAGATGTCATAGGACCAACCATGTAGAGCACTGAAAGGGGCGTCTGATGGTGAAGTCAGTTTGTAGATACGTCGTAAAGTTTCAAAGCAGTAACTATCGAAATAAAGGTCTGCACCTCTATAGTGTGTCTGTACATTGACAATTTTGGCGAAATTTCCGTACAGTTATCCGTTTCAGGTGTAATAATGACCATCTGCATATATTCAGTTTTGGTGTGTCTGTTTGTTTGTCTATAACTTGGAAACAACTGGATATATTTCCACCGAACTTGATATTTAGAATCCACCTGTCCTTTGGTAGGTTTTAGGGCAAATATTGTTTCTAAATCCCTGAATTGACTGGGGGATTATACGAAACCGAAACCGTGATTTTGCATTCCCACAAAATATACATAACCAAACTTAATGTAAATTTACCTGACTTAATGGAAATGAATTTCTAAGCCTTTTTCCTCATGTGCATCATTTCAATACGAGGATTAATAAGGGAGATATCATTAATGGACCGTTTTACGGTACAAGTCCCACCGGACTTAACTCAAGAGCAGGTGCGTGTAAAGCGTATTTTTTACAACTGGAAAACTACTGAAGATATTTGAGTCAAACTTTACATTAACATCCGCCTGTCCAACGGTAGGTGTTAATCGTCAATAACATTTCATGTTCCCGGAATGGACTGGCGGTTTATAGGGAACCGAAATGGTGATTTTACTCTTACACAATATACACAGTACAAGACCAACCTGACTGGAAATCGACCAAACGTGATGGAATTCCATCTCTAAAACTTTTTTATGTGCATTTTTTTGACAGGAGGATTAATAAGGGAGATATCATAAACGGTCCGTTTTTCAGGTTAAGTCCAGCGGATATAGCCCAAAAGGTGTTGTACGTGGAGCAGGTTCTTTATCTATCTATGTAAATAAAATCGTGACGACTGTGTGCCTGTACATTGACTATTTTGGCACCGAGCTGGATAGCTGCAGTCGCTTAAGTGCGGCCAGTATCCAGTATTCGGGAGATAGTAGGTTCGAACCCCACTGTCGGCAGCCCTGAAGATGGTTTTCCGTGGTTTCCCATTTTCACACCAGGAAAATGCTGGGGCTGTACCTTAATTAAGGCCACGGCCGCTTCCTTCCCACTCCTAACCCTTCCCAGTCCCATCGTCGCCATAAGACCTATCTGTGTCGGTGCGACGTAAAGCAACTAGCAAAAAAAAAAAACTATTTTGGCGAAATTTTCGTACAGCTACACGTTTAAGGGGTAATAATGTCCGTCTGCATATTTTTTGGGTTAGTTTCTTGACAGTCCTAATTTTTACACTCCTCACCGAAAACCCAGATTTTGGCATAATCTGCCAGTCAAAGAAGGATATTGAAATTTGGCAGTATTATACGTTTTAGCCTGTAACGGACGGAAAACTTCCAAGATCTTTAAATTTTTCCCTTTTTATCCCGAAGAATATCGAAATATGGAGGCAAATTTAATGATGGTGCAGTTCTTCGGGAAGTATTATCACATAACGGATGGCAGAATCCCCGTTCAATTTGGAGTGATCTACAACCTTGGTCTTACGACATTTTGTCGCATTTCTATCCCTTTTACGTTTGATTTTTCTCTATTTCTGGATGTTAAGTAAATTTGAACTTTTCACATACATAATTCATACCTTCCATCACTTATAAGAAAGATAGAATCATCAAACTCTACACGAGAATTGGTCCACCATGTAGCCATATATGAGCCAAATGCTATGTGTGTAGCTGTCACTTAATTATCCGAAAAGCAATGCAATGTGAGATAATCTTACACAAATTTTACCCTATTCCACGTTTCTAACTCAATCTGACCCATGAATAGATGAGATATCATAAGACCAGCAATTTAGGCGGCTAAATCCGGCGTCTTATGGTACAATCCTTTCTCGATATGATGTACCGTTTAGCAGCAGTTAATCTGTAAATGAAGGTCTGCAATATTGTAAACAAACACATACTTTCGTATGTCGAGTTATATATATATTCACTGATGTCGATTTTGTAGCGATCGAAAAAGGGTGTGTCTGCTATTGTAATCAGTACTCCCCACACCGACTTTGACTGGCAGTAGGAATGGGGTCCTTCTCCAATTCCTGTGTAACTGGCATTAATAAGGCAGGCCTACCATTGTAATGAATAATTCACTTCTCGATTTTACTTGCAGAAGGCAAGGGAGCATGCAGTTTTGTTCAAAACTCCCCTTACCCGATTGTGTTCGGCTGTAGGCAAGCGTTCCCGCAGTTATAAACAGATGTACCCATCTAAAATGTGACTGGCATTAGGCATATTGGTCTGCTATTTTGATGGAAACTCACCAACTTGGTGTGACTGGCAGTAAGCTGGCTGGCAGTTGGAAAAGGGGCCTGTCATTATAATGATAACTGCACTACTCAATTTTGACTGGTTGTAGGGAAGTTTCCTGCCATTATAATAAAAACTCTTCAATTTTTAATATGTCTGGAAGTAGGAAAGGGGGCTGCCATTTTAACGGAAACTCCCCAAATCGATTGTGACCGCGCAGTAGGCAATGGGGCCTGCAATTATAATGTAAACTTCCCAACTCGATTGTGAATGGCAGTAGGCAAGTGAGCCTGTCGTTATCATCACAAATCCGTAACAAGCACTTTACATTGGAAACAACGTATGGCTCCATGCTGTTTCTCGGATAACGCTAAGAGACATGCTATTTTAAAACAATCGTATTTACTGCATGTACAGTATTTACTTCAATATTCGTATACAATGCAGAATGCCGTAGCGAAGCACGGGTAAATTTACTAGTATTTTAATAATTGGAATACTAATGCAAGACAGATACCCATTAAAATTCTCCACCACCATATATTTTACCTTGGGTGACCTGTAGGGATTCTTCTTTTTTGATTTCAAGACCATGGTAATCACTACTTTGTGCAATATTTACACTAACAGATGTAGTAGAAATTACTATTTACAAAATGAGAGCACGTGCTGGTGCAGGTCTCTGGCAGACGCTTCTTCCGTCTTCACTACTGCAATAATTACAGCCGCATTTTCCGTGTCCACAACCTATATTGGCAGTCATTTACATAAACATAACACAATACAAATGATGTAAAGAGGAAGAAAAGGCAAACTTGCATGAATTTCATTCGAAACAAAATGTTTTGATAGGAATCACTACATGTCAAAGAAATATAAGGAGCGAACACTGAAACACATAAGTTATCCGTTTGGTGTGAAGATGGTTGTGTTGATGGCGATAGAAGTTGAAAACTCTTCTTTACAGCTGTCAATGTGCCACGCTTCCCTCTTGCGGTCCATACTTCAAATATTTTTAGAATTTGTATTTCGAATACAACCAAATCGCTTCGGAACCTCATTCTAAGCGCTCCAAAGATGCGTACTAGCCATTGATATTTTTTGAAAGAAATGTTTAGGATGGAGTCTCCCCTTAAGGTATGTTTCTGTTATTTGGTACCAACTAGAACGACTGCACGATGATGTGTACAAACATGTAAAACACACAAAGCGTCCATGCATACAAGCAGTCACCTCAGTAGTGGAACATCAATATTCGACCACTATTTTCTCGCGGACAGTTCGAATGCTACTCCATGTTCATTGAGGCGTTATTGCTTTTCCTATTGTTTACATTCCCCTGTTCATATTGTGCCATCAATTCTGATACATCCTGTATAATATGCTCGGTAAATATGTAGTTTTCTGTCGGTGTTATTAGACTGGTGTCATCCTTGAAAGGAAGATGGTGTCTGTCGTTTATACGACACAGCATATTAGTGTGGTGGGGAGTGGGGTGTGTTAAGTGTGTCAGTTGCAGGAATTTTAGGGACAGCACAAACAGAGCACCATGAGCATGTTGAATTAACTGTTCACTATTAAAATCCCACGTCCCACCCGGGAGTCGAATCTGGGACCGTGAAGCTTGAAAGCTGACAGTAGCCAGTTACCCTCGAAGCCGGATAGTAATTCAATGTTATAAACTAAGTAATACGAAAAGGATTGTACGTAAAACCTTTCTAATATGGATTCATCGCATCATTCCTACCATCTTAAAGCTGAATGAAATATTTGGCTTACTGTATTAGCGACGAAACTGAGTGAAAGCTGTATCGTTACTAAATTTTACTTTGGAGGCAGTAATTTCTTGTTGTATATGAAATCGAGTGTACAGCAATGTGTTGAGTAATAAATGTAAATCAAGTGGTATCAAATTTATGTCGTAAATCATATTTTATAAAAGTACTTGAGGATGCGTGTTTAAGAATTTGATTAACTTATTGATCATGTTCGAAACGCTAATCTAACACCTCTCCTCTCAGAGTTTGATATATCTCATTGTTACCCAATATCGCAGATAAACCGGACCTGGCACGTGTCGATCCAGAAATCCATAGGAACGTTGGAAGAACCCGGAGACAACTTTTAAATAAAAGAAAGGAATGAAATTCACTTTAATATTTGAAGATGTAAGAATTCAACATTTAACCACATGTTTTGCATGTTTTTAAAGTGTATTTCAGAGGAATAAACAAATTTGAATAAATATGGTCTGAATTTCTTTTAATATCCACTTTCACAAGACTTTTCTATTATGTATGTTACTGATGTATATGTACAAAGTTACGTATGCATTACGTAGCATAATGTGTTTTAAATTTTGGGAGATTCCCCAGTATTATCATCTGCAATTCTTATAGAAAACGAAAGAAGTTAATTGAATGGATTTTACCTGACTTTTATCAAATTCGTTCATTTTTATGTAATTGCTTTATAGATGTTTACTTACCTATCCCTGATATCCATTACAATCAACATTACAACAGCAGATGCTACTGTGTATTAAACTACATCATTTTTTTTTGCTAGGGGCTTTACGTCGCACCGACACAGATAGGTCTTATGGCGACGATGGGATAGGAAAGGCCTAGGAGTTGGAGGGAAGCGGCCGTGGCCTTAATTAAGGTACAGCCCCAGCATTTGCCTGGTGTGAAAATGGGAAACCACGGAAAACCACTTTCAGGGCTGCCGATAGTGGGATTCGAACCTACTATCTCCCGGATGCAAGCTCACAGCCGCGCGCCTCTACGCGCACGGCCAACTCGCCCGGTTACATCATTTTTAACACTGTTAAAATATAAGGAACGTCGAGTACTATGGAATACCATTTCTGTTAGTGTTGATCAGCAGTGAAGTGATTTAAACCATCAAAACTAAAATGAATAACTTGTGATAGTTATTTTTGCAGAAAATTTGCCTAGCAAGATATAAAATTAAAAGTGAAAGATGTTGCATCTGGAGGGAAATATTGAACAGGCGGATAATGTGGAATAGGGCAGAAAATGAACTAAATATTACAAGAAACAGATTTAATGAGGCAAAGATTACGATTACGAGCAATGCAAATTCTGTAGTTTAGTTAACAGATAATCTTCTTTGCACTGGCACAGTGAAGGTAGGTCCATAGAGAACAATTCGAATACCTCATACAAACCTCTTATCTTATGCAGAAAACATCTCCTCCTGAAGAGAAATTCTGCATCGATATCATGTGGCACGGTAGAAGCTTGAAAATCTAATTTAGACGATGCATCAGAATTGAAAGATTCAACATCACCACTTGAACCGTCCTTAGAACTAGATTACAATTTATTGCAGAGTTTATTTCATTTTTTGTAAGGAAGTATACGGTTTTCTACGTTTTTTATTTGCTTCCTCCATAAAAATCCTTGTTGCATTTTGCTGTTGCTTAGCGTTGAAGTTGCCTTGAACTGATATTTTTTAAGGATAATAATAAGGGTTCCAACTTTTCTACGCCTGTTGGACGTTTTCCTTTTGCGGCGCTCTTTGTATTGTGTCGAGAGGTACTTGCAGAAATCAAACTGTCATAAAGAATTGTATATAAGGAAGAAACAGGTTCATCAGAGGTAGACCTAATTTACTCAGCGTTTTTGAGATCTTCAGAATCACAGTGTGTAAGTTCAAGCATAACTGTATGTGAAACAGCAAAAAAGTACTCACTGTAAAATACGTGCCTATTTGCAGAGAAAATACCAGTATCTTTGAAGCTGTTAACTGCAATGTCACCACGTTGAACTTTAAGGTAAGGTCAGTCAATGTCAAATACACTCAAGAGCCGTGAACTTTGTTTTTAAGAGATATTAATGATTTTAAATGGCCTATAAGGGTTTTCTCTAACTACTGCATCATATGTGAAGAATGAGTCGGTAAGCGCATTATAGTGATATCATTGGCCTTCGCTAAATTTATGATATCTATGTTGTGCTTGTGGGTTTCATGTCGGTCAATAACAAGCAGGACGGGTGAATTCCTGCTGAAGGCCTCGTGATAGCAACGAGATGCTAAAGCCATTTTGTGAAAATGTTAGTCTCGACACAACTAGGTAGGTAGCAAGTGGCAAAGGTATCTGGTAGAGCATGCCTCGTAAGCTGTTCAGTCATAATTTTCCTGGGAAATATTGGTAGAGGAGGGACAAAATTACGTCCTGCACTCATACAGGTAATTGTCACGAGGGAAGCTTGTTCAGGTGATATAACGGAATCAATCTCTCTCTTTCATTTAAGACCAGCAACATAGTGAATTTTCCTCTGAAATTAGTTTTATTTATGATATACACCTCGTAAGCAGCTTTATTGTGTTTTTGAAAACACTAGCCAAGGAGTCCAAAACTTGTCAACCTCCTCCTTTCTAAACCCCTAGCTCTTAAAAGAAAAGTGTCTAAGGGCTCCTGGATAGGTAGCTGGGGATTTCTGTACGTAAAGGTATAAAGCTAATCCTTCCTTCCTGAAAGGGTAGGATATTTCATACGAATTCCATGTTGAAATATTAGGATGCAATTGCCGTTTCTGATAAGCCCAATAGAACGTAGCCTCTATTTGAACAAGGTAATTCATTAATTTTTTAGAAGAAACTGGCTTCCATCCGAGGTTGCTTGGCGCTGTTGCTTGGCGTCTTACTCCCCACAATTTGTAAAGCGAAAGAAAGAAGCTCTGGGAATTTGAAACTCCTTGGACACCTTCAGGTAGCCCGTCTTTTCCTTGTGGACAGCGGTGATACAGCCTTGTAATTTAAGGAGGGTCCCAAAGCTATCTCTTCTTCCCGTCGTCTTACTTCTTCACCTTAGTACTTAGTATTGCATATAACCCGACGCCCTGTCTTGGGAAATATAACCTCCTACCTGTACGAAAAGAGACGCCAGTTGAAAAATGAGCATTACATGAAAACCTGCAACTCTTGGAATGTATATTACTCTTAGTTTCAATGTATAAGGACCGGTCGAGTTGGCCGTGCGGTTAGGGGCGCGCAGCTGTGAGCTTGCATCCGGGAGATGGTGGGTTCGAACCCCACTGTCGGCGGCCCTGAAGATGGTTTTCTGTGGTTTCCCATTTTTACACCAGGCAAATGCTGGGGCTGTACCTTAATGCAGAACAATGAATGACAGTGACAGCAGAGCATCGTGGGAGCATTTAGATGCAGTTTATTCACACCTGACAGCAACACCTAACGGAGGAGGAATCTCGCTATTCCATTACTAGCAGCTGCTGTGGCTCCTCCCGCGTAGAAGTTATATTCGTGCTCTGTTGGTAACAATAGTGAGCATTCCAAAAACAACTCACCCCTGATCAAACTCCCTGTCAAATTTCATCTTTCTCCTCCCCCTCTATATGTTAGCGTATCTAATGCTGTAGACAGGAACCATTACCTCTTCCAGAACTTGTACTTTAAACAGGGTCCCAGACGTACATTTCCTTTGACTTGAACAGTACGATTTTTCAGCAAGTTTTGGAGTTAAAGAGAAAATACATAAGTATATTTTTTATAGAAAATTCAATTCTAAATCCTGTGATTCATTTTATAAGACTGAATGATTGCTGAGGGGACTGGTGCAGTTCTTTTTTTTTGACGCCGTACGCGTCTGGATATTCGATGACGAGAGAATTGAATGAAATTGGATTAAATTGAATTTATTGTTCACAGTTTACCACTGAGGCTAATGAGCTTCTTTGTGTAGCATCTACATAATACTCAGGTCATTTATTACAGAAAAAAGAAAGAGAGAAATTTAAACTAAAATATTAAGTATATACTATACAAGAACATATGATGTTTAATTGTTAGAAATCTGAAAGAAACCTAAACATTATAACATTAAGTACATGAAAATAATATACAGAGGTTAGTCGCAAGTATTACAAAAATTGAAATTGGTTAATTTGTTGCAATACAGAATTATGTTGATAAAGAACGAGACTTAGTCTAATGATCTTAAATGCTGTCAAAGGAAAGGAATCAATATTTATAACGGAAAAGAATGATTAAAGTACTAAGATTATATATTAATAATAATAATAATAATAATAATAATAATAATAATAATAATAATAATAATAATAATAATAATAGAGAATGAGATGATTCAGCGAACACAGTATAAAAAGGAATTCTTTATTAATTAATGAATTTTATTATATTCAACCAGGAAGCAATCGATGAGAGTGTTTTTGAGAGATGCGATGTCGTCAGAATTCATAAATCGGCAAAGGTCAAAAATTTCAGATCATAAATACAACCTTTGTCACTTTGGCGTGGGATAGCTTTCGACCAATTCACGCATAAAACTTTGCCTTTTGGTGTCCTTTTTCATTAGATGTATCGTCATACCTTGACTAGCAACATGGAACATAGCAGTGCGAAGGCATTTTCCCACGCTAATTTTAACCGGGTATTCCATACCACAAGTCCATGTTCGGATGATAGTATACTTGAAAACAACCCGGATTACGAAAATGTGGAGAACTGTCACACACGTAATAAACTGAGCAATATGCAAGCCGACCACCGTATTAAGTACCATGAAAAACGCGCAAGTTTCGACTGGTAGCGCCCGTAGCGCTGCAGGTGGCGAGAATTATCCAAACCTTGAACTTACATGTGCTCGTGAGATTTATAACACTAGTTCTTCTATTCGTTCTGTTGGTATGTTTCTCGGAATTTCCGTTCTATTTCGGAACCTATCATTTAAAACTTCACGTAATTTTTGGTAAAAGGTCTTCTTATATGGCGTAGACAACTTTTGCACTAATCTTGAGATATCAACATCGTCATATGCAGCAGAGAAAGAACAAGCATGCCACTTTCTTAGCAAATGTCTTGTATATGTCCGTGCATGACTGTCGTTGGTATATTTTCCTTTCCGAAAACCATTCTGAGTTCGTGGTAGAAGGTTATGCAATTCTAATCACCATTCGAGTCAAAATTTAATCATTCTCTGCAGTGAAATGAAATGTCGTATGGCTTTTAGTGCCGGGATATCCCAGGAGGGGTTCGGCTCGCCAGGTGCAAGTCTTTCTATGTGACACCCGTAGGCGACCTGCGCGTCGTCATTACGATGAAATGCTGATGAAGACACCGCATACACCCAGCCCCCGGGCCACCGGAATTAACCAATGAAGGTTAAAATCCCCGACCCGGCCGGGAATCGAACCCGGGACCCTCTGAACCGAAGGCCAGTACGCTGACCATTCAGCCAACGAGTCGGACATTCTCTGCAGTGATTTCAGTATACAGGAATACAAGACGATAGGACGATGTGAGTTCGGGTCCTCTGTTTCCTTTCCGAGTTTCAGGATGGGAATCACAACATGTGCGAGCCAAGATATTGGAAATTCTCCTTGAGTCGATATTTCATTTATGATCCAAAGAAGCCAGTATAGAGCTTGGAATGACAGGTGTACCAGCATCGGGTAACAGATATCAAATTCCGGTGCAGTATTTGAGGATTTTGCATCGTATTTTACATCTCAGATAATGTAAAGGGAGAGCATATGGTACTCAGTATATCATATACTGCTCAGGAGCTGTTATCTTATGTATTCATTCACATGTTTATTTCTGAACAAAACACCGGGCGAGTTGGCCGTGTGGTTAGGGGCGCGTAGCTGTGAGTTTGCATCCTGCAGATAGTGGGTTCGAATCCCACTGTCGGCAGCTCTGAGGATGGTTTTCCGTGGTTTCTCATTTTCACACCAGGCAAGTGCTGGGGTTGTACCTTAATTAAGGCCTCGGCCGATTCCTTCCCATTCCTAGCCCTTTCCTATCTCATCGTCGCCATAAGATCTCTCTGTGTCGGTGCGACGTAATGCGAATTCTAATAATAAGAATTCTTAACACTCCATCTCTAATTGCGTGCAAATATATTTGAAGTAAAGTTTTATAAAATCACCCATACCCACAAATAAATAATTAGTCTGCATAAAAAAACTTCTGCCTTCTATAGTTCTGCGGGGTCGCGGGTGATATCTGTGCCGCACATGCGGACTTATCCAACTTTACTGTCCGATACCTTCCATATCAGGAGCAGTTTCATGCATCTGTGGTGGTTGGTAGCGTGCTGTTTGTTCTGAAGGGCTGTGTATTAAGAAAGACAGAAACACCTAGTCCCCGAATTAGAGGAACTAACCATACGCGGTCAAAATCCCCAGCCGGGCTGGAAATCTGAAACTGGGACCATCGGAACCGAAGGATACCACGCTGACCATCCAGGCAAAGATATAGAGAGTGAAAAATGAAAATTCACAGCCTGTTTCCAGTCATTCGATCGGGTCAGGAATGGAATGAATGAAGTCTCTATCTAGCGGCGAATGTAGGAATTATGCCGGCTGCCGGAGCCTGTCGCACTCCTCTGGGGCGATGATTAATGGCTGTCAGATGAAATGAAATGACATTGGAGAGTGTTGCTGGAATGAAACAAGACAGGGAATACCGGAGTACCCGGAGAAAAACCTGTCCCGCCTCCGATTTGTCCAGCACAGATCTCACATGGAGTGACCGGCACGCTGCCGCCTGAGCCACAGAGGCTCTATATATAGAGAGAGATAAATAGAAAATGGGGGTAGGCTGTCACTATTTTAACGGCCGCAGGGTTTTAAGGGTTTCGGAGACTTATTAGTTTTCGCTGTTTCAGTTTCTATTACGCTCTTTTCGTTTCATTTATTTTATTCCTACATCATTGACTTTTCTCGTTTCAGCTCTTACGTTTGCACGTTTGTGACGAATCCTAATCAAATCTGTTATTGTATGTAACCGACCACAATATATTTCCAACGACAGCTAACCTCCAGCTGAGAGCGCGATTCAGCACAGCGGCCATCTTGTAACAGAGTATGCGGGTGACGGTCACATATTTAGCACAAATTATGCCTTAGTTGAAACGCTATTTCATGGAAACTACTTTTCAGAGTTTCAAAATGCATTAGGTAGCCATCTCTTTTATCTGTCAATTGGCACATTAAATATAATATAATATATAATATAATAATTAATATATATAATATCGCAGAAGCACCCGTTCTTCGTACGGGTTATCAGAAACTGGCTTTAGTTACTCATACTATCGGTGTGACTGACTTCATTAGATACACTGACTGACAGAGCAAATGCAACACCAAGAAGGAGTGGTCAGAACTTTATGCCAATTGCAGGGTAGACTGACGTCACTGAGGTATGCTCATGATGTGAAATGCGCCGCTGTGCTGCGCACGTAGCGAACGATAAATGGGACACGGCGTTGGCGAATGGCCCACTTCGTACCGTGATTTCTCAGCCGACAGTCATTGTAGAACGTGTTGTCGTGTGCCACAGGACACGTGTATAGCTAAGAATGCCAGGCCGCCGTCAACGGAGGCATTTCCAGCAGACAGACGACTTTACGAGGGGTGTGGTGATCGGGCTGAGAAGGGCAGGTTGGTCGCTTCGTCAAATCGCAGCCGATACCCATAGGGATGTGTCCACGGTGCAGCGCCTGTGGCGAAGATGGTTGGCGCAGGGACATGTGGCACGTGCGAGGGGTCCAGGCGCAGCTCGAGAGACGTCAGCACGCGAGGATCGGCGCATCCGCCGCCAAGCGGTGGCAGCCCCGCACGCCACGTCAACCGCCATTCTTCAGCATGTGCAAGACACCCTGGCTGTTCCAATATCGACCAGAACAATTTCCCGTCGATTGGTTGAAGGAGGCCTGCACTCCCGGCGTCCGCTCAGAAGACTACCATTGACTCCACAGCATAGACGTGCACGCCTGGCATGGTGCCGGGCTAGAGCGACTTGGATGAGGGAATGGCGGAACGTCGTGTTCTCCGATGAGTCACGCTTCTGTTCTGTCAGTGATAGTCACCGCAGACGAGTGTGGCGTCGGCGTGGAGAAAGGTCAAATCCGGCAGTAACTGTGGAGCGCCCTACCGCTAGACAACGCGGCATCATGGTTTGGGGCGCTATTGCGTATGATTCCACGTCACCTCTAGTGCGTATTCAAGGCACGTTAAATGCCCACCGCTACGTGCAGCATGTGCTGCGGCCGGTGGCACTCCCGTACCTTCAGGGGCTGCCCAATGCTCTGTTTCAGCAGGATAATGCCCGCCCACACACTGCTCGCATCTCCCAACAGGCTCTACGAGGTGTACAGATGCTTCCGTGGCCAGCGTACTCTCCGGATCTCTCACCAATCGAACACGTGTGGGATCTCATTGGACGCCGTTTGCAAACTCTGCCCCAGCCTCGTACGGACGACCAACTGTGGCAAATGGTTGACAGAGAATGGAGAACCATCCCTCAGGACACCATCCGCACTCTTATTGACTCTGTACCTCGACGTGTTTCTGCGTGCATCGCCGCTCGCGGTGGTCCTACATCCTACTGAGTCGATGCCGTGCGCATTGTGTAACCTGCATATCGGTTTGAAATAAACATCAATTATTCGTCCGTGCCGTCTCCGTTTTTCCCCCAACTTTCATCCCTTTCGAACCACTCCTCCTTGGTGTTGCATTTGCTCTGTCATTCAGTGTATTTACATCACTGGTGTATTTACTTAAGTACGTAGAAATTATTTGTCATAATTATAGTGTATCTTCTACTTCTTTTCTTCATGGGACCTCTAAATATTAGTTCCTAATTAGCGTCGACCTCTAAGATCTTTTGCTACCATGTTTTCCCTTCATTCCCACCTAGATATACCTGCTCCCTTCACAAAGCTGCAGGTTTAGTGTAAGTATACTTCCGGTAGATAGTGCCGCAAATATAAATATTATTGAATGTATTTGTTTGATCCGACATTTCGTAACTATTACAAATGATGAAGGAAATACGCGATGCATAAAAGAAACTACTATAATTATCGAGAATTATAATTCCCAGGGCTTGTCACTCATGTCGCACGTCACATAGTGAATCTGAGTATAAATGTTGAGAAATTTTTTCAAGTCATGGGCCCACCATCTTGACAATTGTGTACAGTATATAGGTTGTTTTCATGGTTACAATGATCGTAATAGTGGACCAAAATATCGGCACTAATATCATCAGTGATCCTACTACTCCATGATTTGATAGAAAATAGTTTGAACTATGGTTAACAGACTCCGCAAAATGCTGAAACCTAAGCCAGTACGTAAAAAGGGAGGCCCGTCGGCAACCGCTGGTCGCTGTACTACGGAGATCTCCGGGGCTATTATTTTTATACTTCACTCCCTTTCCATCTCCACCCAAAGGAGTGCTATGAGCGCCTTACACAACACTTTATTTTTTCCAGATAGTAAGTCATATGTGTACCAATTTTGGTTGGCAGCTATGCCCAAACGTACATGCATAATCTAGCTTCTGTAGAATCCTGGCGCTGACGTTGCCATGGTTACGGCCGTTCGTTTCTTTATCCGATTCCAAGAACAGGGGTAGTCTGGTTCCAATATCTACATAATGGTTGGTTTTAGGGCCTTAAATCATGGTTTTTGGGACCGAAGGGTTTACCGAGTTTTGTTCTTTGCGTTCTTTGTCTCATCCTTGTACGACAAATTCGATTTCCCCTTTATTAGCCTATTATTTTATATCTCCCCCCATCGCCTCCCCTCGAATTGTTTTTAAATATAATACAGCCCATTTTACTCACTGGCAATGTTGCTTTCTATAAGTGAAGTAATTTTTTAAATCGGTTCAGTAGTTTTTGAGTCTATCCGTTACAAAATTTTCCTTTTTATAATATTAGTATAGAAGTATAGATTACATCCCTACACATACGGTTGCCGTCAGGAAGGGCATCCAGACGTAAAAAAGGGTCAAATACACATGTGCGACACAGTTCACACCCGCAACCCCACAGGTGTGGGTAAAGCGATGGAAGAAGAAGATACCCATTTTAAATATTCACCCGCTTTTTTATTCTTTTCACCCCCTTAAGTGGATTTTCCAGAAAGAGTGTTCATTTTAGGAGATTCCAAGTACCAATTTTAAAGTCTGTAACATATTCATTTTTGATATAATTATATGTATCCTCATATAAATAATTCAACTCCTTCCTCACTTCTCTTCACCCCCCCCCCACTTAAGTGGATTTTCTGAAAACGAATATTTGTGTTCTTTTATTTTTAAAGGGGTTCCAAATAACAAATTTCATGTCTGTAACATGTTAGGTTTTTGTGATTTATTGTAGGCTAGCAAATGTACCCGTGCTTCGCTACGGTATTCTACACTGTATTCGAATATCGAAGTAAATACTGTGCATGCAGTTAATAAGATTGTTTTAAAATGGCACGTCTCTTAGCGTTATCCGAGAAACAGCATGGGGAGGTTCCCAATACGCTGTTTCCAATGTAAAGTGCTTGTTACGGATTTGTGATGATAACGGCAGGTTCACTTGCCTACTGCCATTCACAATCGAGTTGGGAAGTTTTCATTATAACTGCAGGCCCCATCGCCTACTGCGCGGTCACAATCGATTTGGGGAGTTTTTGTTACAATGGCAGGCTCCCTTTCCTACTTCCAGACAGATTACAGTCGGGGAGTTTTCATTAGAATGGCAGGCAACTTCCCTAATACCAGTCGAAATTGAGTTGTGCAGTTATCATTATAATGACAGGCCCCTTTTCCTACAGCCAGCCACCTTACTACCAGTCACACCAAATTGGTGAGTTTCCATCAAAATAGCAGGCCACTATGCCTAATGCCAGTCACATTTTAGATGGATACATTTGTTTATAAGGGCGGGTAGCCTTGCCTACAGCCAAACACAATCGGGTAGGGGAGTTTTAAACAGCACTGCATGCTCCCTTGCATTCTGCAAGTCAAATCGAGAAGTGAATTATTCATTACAATCGTAGGCCTTCCTTCCTAATGCCAGTTACACAGGTGTTGGAGAAGGACCCCATTCCTACTGCCAGTCAAAGTCGGTGTGGGGAGTACTGATTACAATAGCAGACACGCCCTTTCTCGATCGCTACAAAACGACATCAGTGAATATATCTAGATCGACATACGAAAGTATATGCATGCTTACAATATTGCAGACCTTCATTTACAGATTAACTGCTGCTAAACAGTACGTCATATCGACAAACCACCTTATCCTGTGCTAACCTTTTCATTTCTACGTAACTATTGAATCCTACATCTGCTCTAATCTGCTTGTCATATTTATACCTCGGTCTACCCCTACCGTTCTTACCACCTACACTTCCTTCAAAAACCAACTGAACAAGTCCTGGGTGTCTTAAGATGTGTCCTATCATTCTATCTCTTCTTCTCGTCAAATTTAGCCAAATCGATCTCCTCTCACCAATTCGATTCAGTATCTCTTCATTCGTGATTCTATCTATCCATCTCACCTTCAGCATTCTTCTGTAACACCACATTTCAAAAGCTTTTATTCTCTTTCTTACTAAGCTAGTTATCGTCCATGTTTCACTTCCATACAATGCCACGCTCCACACGAAAGTCTTCAAAAACATCTTTCTAATTCCTATATCAATGTTTGAAGTGAGCAAATTTATTTTCTTAAGAAAGCTCTTCCTTGCTTGTGCTAGTCTGCATTTTATGTCCTCCTTACTTTTGCCATCGTTAGTTATTTTACTACCCAACTAACAATATACATCTACTTCCTTTAAGACTTCATTTCCTAATCTAATATTTCCTACATCACCTGCCTTCGTTCGACTGCACTCCATTACTTTTGTTTTGGACTTATTTATTTTCATCTTGTACTCCTTACCCAAGACTTCATCCATACCATTCAGCAGCTTCTCGAGATCTTCTGCAGTCTCAGATAAAATAACAATATCATCGGCAAATCTCAAGGTTTTGATTTCCTCTCCTTGGACTGTGATTCCCTTTCCAAATTTCTCTTTGATTTCCTTTACTGCCTATTCTATGTAAACATTAAAAAGGAGAGGGGACAAACTGCAGCCTTGCCTCACTCCTTTCTGGATTGGTGCTTCTTTTTCAAATCCCTCGATTCTTATCACTGTAGACGGATTTTTATACAGATTGTAGATAATTCTTCGTTCTCGGTATCTGATCCCTATCATCTTCAGAATCATAAATAGCTTGGTCCAATCAACATTATCGAATGCCTTTACTAGATCTACGAATGCCATGTACGTGCGCTTGTCCTTCTTGATTCGATCCTCTAAGATCAGACGTAAAGTCAGGATTGCTTCACGTGTTCCTACATTTCTTCTGAAGCCAAATTGATCTTCTCCCAACTCAGTTTCAACTTGTTTTTCCATTCTTCTGTAAATAATACGTGTTAAAATTTTGCAGGCATGAGATACTAAACTAATGGTGCGGTAGTTTTCGCACCTGTCAGCACCGGCTTTCTTGGGAATAGGTATAACAACATTCTGCCAAAAATCGGATGGGACTTCTCCTGTCTCATACATCTTGCACACTAAATGAAATAACCTTGCCATGCTAGTTTCTCCTAAGGCAGTCAGTAATTCAGAGGGAATATCATCAATTCCAGGTGCCTTGTTCCTATTGAGGTCACTCACAGCTCTGTCAAACTCTGACCTCAAAACTGGGTCTCCCATTTCATCAACATCAACAGCCTCTTCATGTTCCTGAACCAAATTATCTATATCTTTACCTTCATACAACTGTTGGATATGCTCCTGCCATCTTTCTGCTTTGTCTTCTTTCCCTAGAAGTGGCTTTCCATCTGAGCTCTTAATATTCATGCACCTAGATTTCCTTTCTCCAAAGGTTTCCTTGATTTTCCTGTATGCAGCATCTACCTTTCCCAGGACCATACAGCCTTCGACATCCTTGCACTTCTCCTTCAGCCATTCTTACTTAGCTATCTTGCACTTTCTATCCACTTGATTCTTTAATCGCCTGTATTCTTTTCTGCCCTCTTCATTTCTAGCGTTCTTGTATTTTCGTCGTTCATCAATCAGGTCTAGTATCTCCTGAGTTATCCACTGATTCTTAGTTGATCTTTTCTTCCTTCCTTTCTTCAGCAGCCCTACTGACTTAATTTTTCATGACTCTCCACTCTTCCTCTTTAGTGTTTCCTTCAGCCTTTTCATTTAGTCCTTGTGCAACATGTTCCTTGAAACAATCCCTCACACTCTTTTCTTTAAACTTGTCTAGATCCCATCTTTTTGCATTCTTTCCTTTCTTCAATTTCTTCAACTTCAGATGGCATTTCATGACCAACAAGTTGTGGTCAGAGTCCACGTCTGCTCCTGGGAAAGTTTTGCAATCCAACACCTGGTTTCTGAATCTCTGCCTAATCATAATGAAGTCTATTTGATACCTTCCAGTGTCTCCAGGTCTCGTCCACGTATACAGCCGTCGTTTGTGGTGTTTGAACCAAGTATTGGTAAGGACTAAATTATGATCAGTGCAGAATTCAACCAGCCGACTTCCTCTTTCGTTCCTTTGTCCCAATCCAAATTCTCCTACTGTACTACCTTCTCTTCCTTGGCCTACCACTGCATTCCAGTCTCCCATCACAATTAGATTCTCGTCACCTTTTACATATTGTATTAAATCTTCTATCTCCTCATATATTCTTTCAATTTCTTCATCATCCGCTGAACTAGTAGGTATATAGACCTGCACTATTGTGGTTGGCATTGGTTTGGTGTCTATCTTGAAGACAATAATTCTTTCACTATGCTGGTCGTAGTAGCTTACCCGCTGCCCTATTTTCTTATTCATTATTAAACCAACTCTTGCATTTCCTCTGTTTGATTTCGTGTTGATAATTCGGTAGTCGCCTGACCAAAAATCCGGTTCTTCCTGCCAACGTACTTCACTTATACCAACTACATCTAACTTTAGCCTATCCATCTCCCTTTTCAGATTCTCTAACCTACCACAACGATTCAAACTTCTAACATTCCACCTTCCGACTCGCAGAATGCCAGTATCCATCTTCCTGATGATCGCCCCCTCTCGTGTAGTCCCCACCCGGAGATCCGAATGGGGGACTAGTTTACCTCCGGAATAATTTTACCCGGGAGGAAGCCATCATCAGCACATCATTCATACAGAGAGAGCTGCATGTCCTCGGGAGGTAGTTACGGCTGTAGTTTCCCGTTGCTTTCAGCCGTGTAGCAGTATCAACACAGCTAAGGCATGTTGAGTATTATTACAAGGCCGTATCAGCCAATCATCTAGACTGCCGCCCTTGCAACTACCGAAAGGCTGCTACCCCCCTTTCGGTGAACCATTCGTTAGTCTGGTCTCTCAACAGATACCCATCCGATATGGTTGCACCTGCGGCTCGGCTATCTGCATCATTGGGACACGCAAGCCTCCCCACCGCGGCAAGGTCACATGGTTCGCAGAGGAGGTCATTATTGCCCCTTAAACGCGTACCTGTACGTAAATTTCGCCAAAATAGTCAATGTATAAGCACACAGTCGTTACGATTTTATTTATTTAGATAGATAAGGAATCTGCTCCACCTACAACACCTTTTGGTCTATGTCTGATGGATTTAATCTTCAAAACCGACCATTCATATTATCTCCCTTATTAATCTTCCTGTCAAAAAATGCACATGAAAAAAGTTTTAGAAATGGATTTCCAACAAATTTGGTCGATTTCCAGTCAGGTTGGTCTTGTATTGTATCTTTTGTGGAAGAGTAAATTCACCATTTCGGTTCCCTATAAACCGCAAGTCCATTCCGGCAAGAGGGAATGTTATTGGCCTTTAAAATCTACCTTTGGAAAGGTGGATGCTAAATATAAAGTTTGATTCAAGTATCTTCAATAGTTTTCAATTTGTAAGAAATACGCTCAATACGCACGCGTTCTTAAGTTAAGTCCGATGGGACTTGTACCGTAAAACGGTCTGTGAATGATATCTCCCTTGTTAATCCTCTTATCGAAATGATGCACATGAGAAAAAAGGTTTAGAAATTAATTTCCATTAAGGCAGGTAGATTTCTATTTTGGTTGTGTATATTTTATGGGAGTGCAAAATCACGGTTACGGTTTCGTATAAACCCCCAGTCAGCATGGATTTAGAAACAATACTTGCCCTAAATCCTACCCAAGGACAGGTGGATTCTAAATATGAAGTTTGATGGAAATATATCCACTAGTTTCCAAGTTATAGACAAACAGCCAAACAGACACCAAAGCTAAAAATATGCAGATGGTCACTATCACACCTGAAACGGATAACTGTACGGAAATGTCGCCAAAATAGTCAATGTACAGACACACTCTAGTAGTGCAGACCTTTATTTCGAGAGTTACTGCTTTGAAACTCTGCGACATATCTACAAGCGGATTTCACACTCAGACGCCTCGTTCAGTGTTTTACATGGTTGGTCCCATGACATCTTCTCGTATCTCCTATATTTATGGGTTAGATTGAGTTAGAATCATTGAATGGTGTGAAATTTTGTACAGTTTTCGCATACAACTTCATATTTGTGACACTCATGTGACAGCTAGGATCATAAAATTTGGCTATCACATGGCCACTAGTCATGTCAATGTACGTGCCGAATGTCATGATTCTGTCTTTCCTATAAGTGTGCCAAATGTTAACATATGCGTGTAAAAGTACAAAATTAATTTGAAATACAGCTCTATTTAACGTATAAGGGATAGAAGTACGACAAAAATTCATAGGACCAAAGTTGTAGATCTCTCCAAAATGAAATGCGATTGTGCTTTCTGATTTGTGATACGGCTTACCGATTAGCCACCAATTATCCCGAAACGAAGGTCTGCACCGCCGTTAAAATTGCATCCATATTTCAATATTTACCGGGGCCAAATGTTATACATTTGCATAGCTTAGAATATTTCCTCAAAAGGAAGAGTGTCAAGCTTTCGCGTTTAACACTCGCATACATACGGAGTAATTAAGGAAGAAAATAATTCAATAAAGAAAGTTGAAATTAATAGAAAATGGATTAAAACTGAGGACAGCCGGATGACGACAAATATGTAAATACCAAGTGAATGTATTGGAAAATCAAATGCCCCTCAATAAATTATGCTGGTGTGACTTATGGATATAAGAAAGAGGTAACAGAGGAGAAATTTAGGCCCAGAGATTCTTAGGTCAAAAGATAAGGAGATGACTAATGGTTTTATTACATAAGCTATTGGAGGACGGCTATAACCTCCAACGATATTCCGCCAATATCCCGCAGAATGGCCGATTGACTCTCTCTTGCCTTCTACCTAAGAAACAACCACGAATTTAAAGGAATGGTGAGGAAAATGGCAATACGTTACTTCGCTGCTGGCAAGCAGTCAGAGACGTTGCCATGGTAACACATATATTCGTTGTCGGTCTGTCGGTCACTCAATGCAGAGCATGATATCGGCAGAAAATAGTAAATTTCTCCGTTATTTGAAGAGTAAAGTAAATTATGAACATAACGAAAGTTGTTTATAATGAAGAGACCTTTCACATGCGGTCCATAGAGTTTACAGAAAATCAATAGTATAAGAGAAAATGGAGTAAAACCGTTATGGTTTTTCTGTAAAACTCTGTCTATTCAAAGATTTTAAAATGATATGCATATCGAAACCTTCCCCGGGATGAGTATACTTTAAATATGAAGTTTGGTTGAGATCTATCCAGCCGTTTCGACGTGATGGTGGAACAGACAAACAGACAGACAAACAGACAAACAGACACGAAAAGTAAAAACCACCGATTCGGTCTTGAGTTGGCCTAAAACGGATGAATATCTGAAAATTTGGCAAAACAAAAGGAATTACAGACAGCGGACCCCCTACAACTTTATTTATATAGATAATTTCGCTGCTGTAGAATCCTGGAGCTGACGTTGCCATGGTTACGACAGTTCATTACATTATCCGATTCCTAGAGCAGGGGTAGTGTGGTGCCAATATCTCCGTAACGGTTGGTTTTAGGGTCTCAAAACATGGTTTTCGGTCCCGTAGGGCTTACCGAGTTTTGTTCTTTGCGTTAAGTGGATTAAATTGAGCTTTGTCTCGTGCTTATACGACAAATTCGATATTTTGCCTATTATTTTTATATCTCTTACCCGAACCCCCTACCTCAAATTGTTTTGAAAATAAAATACAGTCCATGTTACTCACTGGCAATGTAACTTTCTATAGGTGAAGAAATGTTTAAAATCGGTTCAGTAGCTTTTGAGTCTATTCGTTACAAACAAATTTTTCCTCTTTATAATATTAATATATATATAAATACCCTCGGCGATGTACGCGTTCTATCCAAACACTAAAAGCATCTTAAAATTTCTCTCTCCATGCACTCATGTACGTTAAAAACAAATAAGTAAATAGATAAATACAAAAGTGCAGAAGTAAATTAATTCCTGCTATAGTTTCTTTCTCTGGAACAAAACAGTGTGCTGCTGTGGTGGTGGTGGTGTTGGTGATTATTTTAACGGGAACTTCCATCTGGAAAACCATCTGCAATTAAACACCAGTCAGTAATTGATGAAATAGAAGAATGAAGGTATTGGCGAAAGTAAGAAAAGGATCACGAAGGACGTGAAAATGAAAAATCTCCCAGGCCTCGGAAACCAAATACCGTCAAGGTCAGAATAGAACAAGTGTTAACCAAGGAAAATTGGGCAGGAATGGTGAAAGTTAGGAGCGTAACGTCATATAGTACACGGTTTTATATAGGGTTTTGAAATGAGAAAAAGTCCACAGACGACCATCCGTCAGCTAAGTGGAAATAATATGAGAAGATGAATTAAGGGAAGGCCGGTAAAATACTCCCTTGTTCTACCAGATAGAATTTGACAAAATTGTAATCTCATCACTTCCGCGCCGGCTGCTGATGATTGTAAAGTGACTGGGTATGGGCGGGAACACAAGGTGATAGTATATCGACCGCAGGAGGTGATTAGCGTGAACAAATTGATACATCCTCTCACTGATTAGCTGTTGTGTTTGGCTGCGGGGCATTGCCTCACGGTGGGGTAGGAGCTAAACAGATTATTGTCATGATAAAGGCTTGATTGCAAATAGAGCCTTCGTCTGCAGCCGTGGTATGTTACAGGAACACGCTTAATTAGTGTTATAAATCGCAAGGCCTTATTTCTAACTAGCGAATGTACCCGTGCTTCGCTACGGTATTCTACATTGTATTCGAATATCGACGTAAATAGTGTACATGCAGTAAATAAGATTGTTTTAAAATTGCATGTCTCTTAGCGTTATCCGAGAAAGAGCATGGGGAGGTCCCCGTACGTTGTTTCCAATGTAAAAAGTTTGTTATGTATTTGTGATATAACGGCAGGCTCACTTGTCTACTGCCATTCACAATCGAGTTGGGAAGTTTACATTATAATTGCAGGCCCCATTGCCTACTACGCGGACAGAATCGATTTGGGGAGTATCGTTAAAATGGCAGCCCCCTTTCCTACTTCCAGACAGATTACAGTTGAGGAGTTTTTATTATAATGGCAGGCAATTACCCTACTATCACTCGAAGTTGAGTTGTGCAGTTATCATTATAATTCCAGGTCCATTTTCCTACTTCCAGCTACCTTACTGCCATTCACACCAAGTTGGTGAGTTTCCATCAAAATAGCGGGCCACTATGCCTAATGCCAGTCACATTTTAGATGAGGACATTTCTTTATAATGGCGGGCACCCTTGCCTACTGCCAAACACAATCGGGTAGGGGAGTTATAAACAAAACTGCATGCTCACTTGCCTTCTGCAAGTCAAATCGAGAAGGGAACTATTCATTACTATTGTAGGCCTTCCTTACTAATGACAGTTACACAGGAGTTGGAGAAGGAACCCTTTCATACTGCCAGTCAAAGTGCGTGTGGGGAGTACTGATTACAATAGCAGACCCACCCTTTCTCGATCGCTACAAATCGACATCAGTGAATATATATAGATCGACATACGAAAGTATATGCGTGTTTACAATATTGAAGACCTTCATTTACAGATTAACTGCTACTAAACGTACGTCATATCGACAAAGGATTATACCATAAGACACGCCGGATTTAGTGGCCTAAATGGCTGGTCCTATGATATGTAATCTATTCTTGGGTCAGATTGAGTTAGAAACGTGGAACAGGGTAACGTTTTTGTAAGATTATCTCACATTACATTACTTTTCGGATAATTATGTGACAGCTACATACATAGCATTTGGCTCACATATGGCTACTGGGTGGGCCAATTTTCGTGAAGAGTTTGATGATTCTGTATTTCATATGAGTAATCGAAAGTATGAATTATGCTGTGAAAATTCCAAATTGACTTAACATCGATTAATAGAGAAAAATCAAACGTAAAAGGGATACAGATACGGCAAAAAGTCATAAAACCAAGGTTGTAGATCATTCCAAATTGAACGGAGATGTGCAATCTGTTATGTGATAGGAATTTCCGAAGGTCTGCACCATCATAAAAATTGCCTGCATATTTCGATATTCTTCGGGGATAAAAAGTGAAAAATTTAATGATCTTGGATGTTTTCCGTTCGTTACAGGCTAAAATGTATAATTTTGTCAAATTTCAATTATCTTCTTTTTCTTCTGGCAAATTATGCCGCAATCTGGATTTTGGGCGAGGCGGGTAAAAACTAGGACTTTCAGGAAACTAAACCGAAAATTATGGAGATGGTCATTATTACCCCTTAAACGGAAAGCTGTACGAAAATTTCGCCAAAATAGTCAGTGTAGAGGTACACAGTCGTTACGATTTGATTTATATTGATAAGGAATCTGCTCCATGTAAAACACCTTTTGGGCTATGTCCGCTGGACTTAACCTGCAAAACTGACCATTCATGATATCTCCCTTATTAATCCTCCTGACGAAAAAATGCACATGAAAAAAGGTTTAGAGGTGGAATTCCATCACGTTTGGTCGATTTCCAGTCAGGTTGGTCTTGTTCTGTATATATTGTGGAAGAGTAAAATCACCATTTCGGTTCCCTATAGACCGCCAGTCCATCCAGGAACATGAAATCTTATTTACGTTTAAAACCTACCTTTGGACAGGTGGATGCTAAATATAAATTTTGGTTTGAATGTCTTCAGTAGTTTTCAAGTTGTAAGGAATACGCTTTACACGCACCCGCTCGTGAGTTAAGTCCGATGGGACTTGTACAGAAAAACGGTCCGTTAATGATATCTCCGTTATTAATCCTCGTATCGAAATGATGCACATGAGAAAAAAGGTTTAGAAATTAATTTCTACCAAGGCAGGTAGATTTAAATTAACTTTGGTTGTGTATATTTTGTGGAAGTGCAAAATCACTGTTTCGGTTTCGTATAAACCTCCAGTCAGTTCAGGGATTTAGAAACAATATTTGCCCTAAAACCTATCAAGGACAGGTGTATATTCTAAATATGAGTCTTGGTGGAAATACATCCAGTAGTTTGTAGCACTCGTGTACATACGGCGTAATTAAGGAAGAAAATAGTACAGTTAAGAAAGTTGAAAGTAATAGAAAATGGATTATAACTGAGGACACCCGGATAACGACAAATATGTAAATGCCAAGTAAATGTATTGGAAAATCAAATGTCCCTCAATAAATTATGCTAGTGTGAGTTATGGATATAATAAAGCGGTAACAGAGAAGAAATTTAGGTCCACTGATTCCTAGGTAAACAAATAATAAGATGACTTAAGGTGTTATTACTTAATCTATTCGAGGGCGGTTATAACATCCAACAATATTCCGCCAATATCCCTCGGATAGGCCGATTGACGCCTCTCTTGCCTTCTACCCAAGGAACAACCACGAATGTAAAAGCATAATGAGGAAAATGTCAATACGTTACTTCCCTGCTGGCATGCAGTCAGAGACATTGCCATGGTAACCTGTAGGTTCGTTGTCGGTCTGTCGGTCACTCAATGCAGAGCATGATACCAGCGGAAAACTGTAAATTTCTCCGTCATGTGAAGAGTAAGGTAAATTATGAACATAACGAAAGTTGTTTATAATGAAGAGACGTTTCACGTACGGTAAACTAAGTTTACAGAAAATCAATAGTATAACAGAAAATGGAGGAAAACCATTCTGGTTTTCCTATAAACCCCCGTTTGTTCAAAGATTTTAAAATAATATGCATATTGAAGCCTTCCCCAGTATGAGTATACTCTAAATATGAAGTTTAGTTGAGATCTATCCAGCCGTTTCGAAGTGATGGTGGAAAAACCATTCTGGTTTTCCTATAAACCCCCCGTGTATTCAAATATTTTAAAATGATATGCATGTCGAAACCTTTCCCGGGATAAGTATACTCTAAATATTAAGTTTGGTTGAGATCTCTCCAGCCGTTTCGACGTGATGGTGGAAAAACCATTCTGGTTTTCCTATAAACCCCCCGTGTATTCAAATATTTTAAAATGATATGCATATCGAAACCTTCCCCGGGATGAGTATACTCTAAATATGAAGTTTGGTTGAGATCTATCTAGCCGTTTCGACGTGATGGTGGAACAGACAAACAGACAGACAAACAGACAAACAAACAGCGGACCCCCTACAATTTTATTTATATAGATTATTTACATTACAAGCGCTGGAAGTGACGTTCCATGTGAACTGAGATGTTTCGATGTAACGTACAGTATTTTATACTGTACTAAATTTGTTTACTTTTATTTAATAAAAGTTTGAATGTGCGTCATTCAGGTTTAAGTATAAGCCTAAATAATACATTTTGAATTAACTAACTTATCCCGGGGATTAACAGATTAGCCTATGACTAAAATACAATTCTTCCAATTCATTTGAAATGTCGAGGTGGTACATACCTACGGTTAGTAAAAAAAAAAAGTCTTCGTATTACCATAGACTTCTAGTTTAAGGATATAGGATAAAACTAGAGGAAAGAAAGTAATAAGACAAGTGCACTGTACACGAAATTGATGCATAATTTTTGTAGGTACACAATACCTTCTTCTTGGACCAATTCAGTCTAATGACTGGTTTTCCCCTGCGATGAGTCTTCTCCAACTGGGTCGATCCTGTGCAATACATTTTGCGCCTGCATAGCTCCCGCATCCTGAGTTCAGAAGAAATGTCATCCAGAATGCCTTTCTTGGTCTTCCACGAGGGCGTTTTCCTAGTATTTTACCTTCCAACATTTTCATCACCACATTCCTATGTCGAAGCCTATTTCCCATCCAAGAAAATTGTCTCTTCCTAATCCGGCTCAACGGCAGTCTCACCGGGCGAGTTGGCCATGCGGTTAGGAGCGCGCAGCTATGAGCTTGCATCCGGGAGATAGTGGGTTCGAACACCACTGGAGGCTGCCCTGAAGGTGGTTTTCCGTGGTTACCCATTTTCACACCAGGCTGTACCTTAATTAAGCCCACGCCGCTTTCTTCCCACTCCTAGGCTTATCCTATCCCATCGTCGCCATAAGACTTATCTGTGTCGGTGTGACGTAGGGCCCAAAACAAGTTTTAACAGCTGTATCTTTTCTTGGACAAAACATACATAACAAAGATATTGTTTTTTACAGGGAAAGTAAATTGTACAAACAAAAAAATGTTCCATTTCACACCGAACAAATACTCGTTTGCAGTACATACTGTAATACAAATTTCTGGGGTTTTCTTTAACATCTTCAGTACCTGGTCGGTCCTCCTTTTCTTTTTATGATTTCTTACAACTTTCTTGGCATTTATTTGACTTGGTTGGCACTTGTTTCTGCTGGTATATTTCTCCATTCGTCCGACAATGCCTTCTTGAGATAATTTTTGTTTGAGATATCCGTGTGTTTGTATTATTTCTACAAAACGCCACAAATTCTCAATAGGTTTGATGTCCGGCGATTGTGGGGGTGTTACTATTTAGTTTGGAGTGTTGTAGAACCTCAGCTTTATGTAGAGGGCTGTATGTTTAGAGTCGATATCATGGGTGAAGATGCAGTCCCTAGTAAGTTCCATATTTTGTACTCCGGGCGAGTTGACCATGCGATTAGGGGCTCGCAGCTGTGAGCTTGCATCCGGGAGATAGTGGGTTTGAACCCCACTGTCGGCAGCCCTGAGGATAGTTTTCCGTGGTTTCCCGTTTTCACACCAGGTAAATGCTGGGGCTGTACCTTAATTGAGGCCACGGCCGCTTCTATTCCTAAGCCTTTCCTATCCCATCGTCGCCATAAGACCTATCTGTGTCGGTGCGACGTAAAGCAAATAGCCAAAACTATTTTGTACACTTCGGGGAAGGCTGGTTTTTAAAATGTTAATGTAGTGTTTGTGGTTTATGGTACCATAAAAAAACACAATTCACCTACACCATTAGCAATCATACACCCCCATGCAAATACGGATACCCTACTGTGTTTGTAACTGTGAGGTTTTTTCTCATCCAGTGCACAGTTCTTCTTACGCCACACTGCTACTCGTCCAGTCGACGGAAAATCTGTAAATACAACCTTCTTCCGGAAATCATAAGCATGTTTTATATGCACTTTGGCATAGGCTAGCCGCTTTCTTCTGTTAATCTTACTGATATAAGGTTACCTTCGATCTGTTCGGTCATTATACCCAAATTCATGAAGCACATTTCGTATTTTTTGTGCCGTAACATGCTTGCCAATTTCATTTTAACTTGAGACCTAATCTCTGCAGCCTTTAATTTCGGATTCTTCTTCACTTTTCTGACTATCTGTCGTTTGTCTACAGGAGCCAGAATTGACGGCCGACCATTTCTTGCTTTGTTGTAATAAATTTTACTTTGATTGAACCTGTACTGAACAGCTCTTTAATGTGTTGATGGATTTCTTTATTTTTTATGCAATGTTTTTCGAGGGATTCTCCCTTTATGAAACATCTCGCTGTAAACCGTCTTTCTTACTGAGTCGTTCCATTATTTCTGCGCGCCATCATATTTCGAGTCTGATACACACACAGTTTCAAAGCTGAAAACAAACTGAGTTTAGCAACTGAAAGGTGTGGGTGTGGTCTGCTTGGTTTGAGTCATGGCAATGTTTAAATTTATTTAAAGTCAAGAATTTAATGTTTGCTCCGTATTGAATATAGATTACAAAACAATAAGTTAAATTGTACAAGATCCACCTTTTCAATACAAGATATGTTGTTATGTCGTATTTTTCTGGAGCGAGTGGTTCTTGTGACCGGAACTGTATGTTGAAGAAGTTAAAATATTCTCGATCCAATGCGGGCCTTTTGGTTGGCTGGTTGTATGTGCTGCGGAGTTGAGTTGAAGGGGAACATAACGATATAACATCGTATTTACGAAGATGGTTTTTATATGTATTATCTACTGACAGTATTGTTTTTACGCTTACAGAGGAACATCATCAATTTCTTTCAACGTATTTAACATTACTGCATCGCACTTAGCATACATTTCTCTACATACGTTGATGCCAATGCTATACAAAGCACCCAAATCTAAAAATGTTAAGACTGTCAAAGACTTCGAACTTATTTCTACGAGGCTTCTCAGCTTCAGTTTTTATTTTATTCGTGATTAACAAGTTGTCAATCTTGTACTAATTACATATTCAAACCTAGACATTTAGCATAAATATGCTTTGTATTTTAACTTGTTATAGATAGTTTTAATTATGAGGGTCAATTTTGTGTGTTTAAACTTTAATGTGTATCTTTGTATAATGACCCTATTTAACTGATGATGACGTCCATTGATGTTGAAACCGGTGCCATTTAATAAATGATGATGTAATTTTAATCAACAACATATCTTGTATTGAAAAGGAGGATCTTGTACAATTTAACTTATTGTTTTGTTATGGCAATGTGTTAACTACACGAATGCTTGTTTGGCGTTAAGGTCGACATGCTTATAAGGTTAGTTTTCAGACTATAAACACATTATATATTAAAATAGCTTAATGCTATTTTAGAAGAAAAGCTATAAACGAATTATAAACAGCAAATATTGTGAACTAATTCTTTGTTTTTAACACGATATTTATAAGAAAGTAATTTGACTGTGGTCAAGAGTATACGTTTTTTTTACTTACTGCACATACTATTCCACTAGTGTCCAGCTCCGTGACTAGCTGGTTGGCCGCAGGCTCTTAATTCAAGAGTTCTCATTTCGATTTCCAGGATTTTAACCCGAATTGTTTAATTTCTCTGACTGGGTGTGTATGCCATCTTCAATCATCATATTTCATCCCAGATTGTGTTCCATCTTCGCAGACGTGCAGGCTGTCCGTATGAGTCAACTCGAGAAGCCGGGACCAGACCCCTCTGGAGGGCACATGCCATTATTTACACCAGCCCTAGAGCGTACAGTACACTGATCCAGTATGCCACCAAATGCTGTTTGTCATGGCTCCCGTACTGGACGCAATCCTCTCGTTCTGGCCTGCCTTAGAGGTTCATGTTTCTACAACTCACCTTCCCAGCCACGAACAGAATAAGGTGTAGTAGATATCTCGTAATGTATATGTATACAGGAGCTTTTAAATGGTATTCTCCACATAATCAGATATGCTAATGGGAACTTTTCCCATTAAATTCGTTCGTATATTTCACGCTCGAATACATTCTGTGGTTAATTACATATGACAGCTGTCACTCAGTAATGGTTAACCGCATATGAAAGATGGAACCGTCTGCCATTTCTAGTACGAAATAATACTATAATAATTTGATAATATGTGACGTGAATTAGTACTGGTAATTACAGGTTGTTCTATGCAAGAATTTAATCAAATTATGTGTAGCTGTACTGGTCACAAACAGTTCATATTACAACCAGTTTAATGAAAATAATTGTACCAATGCTAGGAGGACTGATGCAGCTATAAATATGAAATATCTAAATATATTTCTGTATACTATCAAATAATTCACTGTAACCTACATACGCGGTAAAATGAAGTATTCAAAAATGTACTTGAAAACAGCCCTATGATAGTCAACTGAGGAGATTTAGTTCTTTGGAATGTTGGGATTAACTTACCGGCTCCTATTAACACATTTCCTTAAATATGAATTATATGATTATATTTCGATGGGCTTCATACCTGACATGCAGAGAGTAAGTGTTGCCAACATACCTATTAGTATTTTCACAGTGTCGGTGAGATATAATCACCGACAAGAAACTCCAGCACATAGGAACAGTAAGGAAAGGACCAAGACAGGGGTGCCCTTTATCACCCTACTTGTGTACCCTGGACACTAAAGAAGCCATTGCTGGTCTGAGGAACACAAAGGGAATTAAAGTAAATGAAAAATGATTACACAGTGTATTTTTGCAGGTGACATCGCTATTGTTATAGAAAAGAACGCAAATAGAATGCTGCAAATTATGAAAGAACCTTGGTACCAATTTAAGATCAAAATGAACACAGAAAAGACTAGGACAATATTGTAACTAAATCATGTCATACACAGAATGCAGTAATAATACTAGGAAAAAAAACAAGATGAAATTTCAGGGTTCTGTTTTCTTAGAAAGGTAACCGAAGCGTGAGGGAGGTAAAGACAGAGGATTCCTATGGGAAATAATGCATTCCAAAATAAAAGAACTTGTTTTAATTAAAAATGTTTTAAAACCAGAGGAATAAACCAAGCACGGCTACAATCACCAACCCGTCCAGGAATCGAACCAGGACCCTATGAACATAAGGTTACTACGCTGACCATTCAGATAAGGAGCTGAGCAATTATAACAATGACAAATTTGTGAAATTGAACTCTCTTGTCCTTTAGGTCGTCCTATCCGAAGGGCCCGGGTTTGGTTCTCGGCAAGGCCAGAGAATTTTACCTGGATGTGAGGACGGTTCGAGATCCAGTCAGACTGCTTGATTACAATTCAAGTGTTTATTTCCAAAGTGACGCATCTCCAAGAATTGACATTTTTCAGGAAACGCAATTTTTTATAAACGGATTCCTAATAAGAAAAGAGACTTCATGTTTTCTATGCGACTGCATCACTTTAAACAAAATATGCTTGCCATTGTGGCTAAAATCCTACTGCAAAGAATACCATCAAATTGGGGGGTCTTGAATTTACGCACTTGAGAACTAAAGGAGGGCTGCAAATGCGAATTATGCGGAACGGCGTAGGCTTGGTTACATTATAGGTGCCAAAACTTTCAAATAAATGATATATTTTATCAAATACTTCAAAAATGGTGTATTTAAGAATTTCAAAATGCTTATAATATCAATCTATATATATCAAATAAGAGTTTTGTCTGTACATTGCTCAGAATTTGAAAAGAATGGTATTTCTGTATCGGTCATGTCCACAGTAACAAGGATATGCACTTTTTACGTTTCCGTAATTTCTGTCTGTCTGTCTGTCTGTCTGTCTGTCTGTCTGTCTGTCTGTCTGTCTGTCTGTACATGCATCACTAGAAAACGGCTAAAAAGAATTAAATGAAAATCCGTATGCAAATTCGAAGCCGTAAATAATTTTATTCACGATGACAGAAATGGCAGTTTAGGGGAAGGCCTAACATTTAATTTTCAAATATTTGTGTTATTAGTGGTCTTAATAAAAATTGGTATGCAAAGTAGGGGAATAAGTCGCTACAATCTAGGTTATAAATAATTTTATTCTCGCTGAGTGAAATGGTAGTTTAGGGGAAGGTCCAAAACGTAATTCTCAAATTTTTATATTATTATTATTATTAGTGGTCCTATCGATACATACTACACAACCAAAGTTGTATAGAATTAAATTTCCGACCATTTATGTCTTATACATTTTTACCGTACTGGCTATGATAACACAGATATTCATGAATTTGTATTTTTGTTGCTAAGTCCATATCGACGCCGAGCCACGAGAAAATGGGTTAACAGAATTTAATGAAAATCGGTATATGGAGACGGGGAATACGAAAACTACAGTCTAAGATATAAACAATTTGATTCATCCTGGATGAAATTGCAGTTTAGAGGAAGGCGCCTAAAATTTAATTTTTAAATATCGGTACCTATGAAATGAAATGGCGTATAGCTTTTAGTGCCGGGAGTGTCCGAAAACAAGTTCGGCTCGCCAGATGCAGGTCTTTTGATTTGACACCCGTAGGTGACTTGCGCGTCGTGATGAGAATGAAATGATGAAGACGACACATACACCCAGCCCCGTGTCAGCGAAATTAACCAATTATGGTTAAAATTCCAGACCCTGCCGGGAATCGAACCCGGGACCCCTGTGACCAAAGGCCAGCACGCTAACCATTTAGCCAGGGAGCCGGACGGTACCTATGTTTTTGGTCCTATCGAAAAGTACTACATAACAAAAGTTCAAAGAATACAATTTCCAATCATTTATGTTTTGTTCAGTTTTAGCGTACCGACTATGATAAGAGTGGTAATTCAGAGTCGCAAAAAACTTAATGTGAAGGCCTACAATATCGAAAGCGGATAACATGGGTCAACAAATAACATAACATTGACTATTATTTGTTGTTATATGTCTCTTATGCTGCCTTTCAACTCCGATAGACGGCATTACTGCTGCGTACCGACTATAATAGCCTGACTGAATCCGGGGAGTTAGAAAACTTTCTTCTTTAGCATGCCATTCCTCTGGTTCATACGTTTTCTGATACAGCTGGTAGGTAACACACTGGTTCCTCACAGTATTCCAGTTATTCGATCCCTACTCTGACGCGCAGTTTTGAATGAGCAGTGTACATACTTTTTTTTTCTAGTTGCTTTACGTCGCACCGACACAGATAGGTCTTATGGCGACGATGGAGCAAGGAAGGGCTGGGAGTGGGAAGGAAGCGGCCGTGGCCTTAATTAAGGTACAGCCCGAGCATTTGCCTGGTGTGAAAATGGGAAACCACGGAAAACCATCTTCAGGGCTGCCGATAGTGGGGTTCGAACCTACTATCTCCCGAATACTGGATACTGGCCGCACTTAAGCGACTGTAGCTATCGAGCTCGGTGTGTGCATACTTAAGGCAGAGGCTGACTTAGTAGTAGTAGTAGTAGTAGTAGTAGTAGTAGTAGTAGTAGTAGTAGTAGCAGTTTAGTAGTATAGCCTGGTCTACAATTACAATTTACTCCTATTCCAAGTTATAGCACGACAATTCACTAAATAACTCAAAATTCAACCCTAAAAATGGCCGTTTCTTAAGAAAAGCTGCTTCCTCTTCACTTTTATTAAATTCTACATTTATTTTATTCCAAATTATCAGTGAAGTGAGGGTTTCTCCCCTGGCTCCAAGTCAGATAGATTTTTCCGCCGGCAGTGTAATGAATTGATATTTTCCGACTTATCGGGTACTCCTAGGAAAAAGATTAGTAAAAGGGCATAGCTTTTGTCCTGGGAGTCTCCACTATTCGACCCTCTCCCCGCCGAAAAAAGACGAAGAGTATTGATGAGTCACGGCTGTCTGCGGCTTGGTCATTCCAGCTCTGGAACTTTGGACTGTTGAATCAGCAGTGTAGTCCTGTTCGCTAAAAGTGAGAGAATGTGTGGTGTTTCATTTGATCGAGTATTTCCTATGAAAGCATTGCTTTTAATCGCGCTATTCCTACTGACGTCATTGTAATGTATGTTCATTTCAGTTGGAAAAACCACTTAGACAGTCTTTCTGAGGACGTAAAAACGCAGAATTCCGTAGCGAAGCACGGGTACATCAGCTAGTAGAAAATAAAAATGCCTACAATGCCAAAAAGAACCATAAAATTAATTTAGCAAAACCTAACATATGAATGGAAACAAAGTTGATTTTCTTGAGTTATATCTCGTATTTAAAACACATACATTTTCGAACATAAAAAACACTACATTAGCATTCAGTATGAAATTGTCTTGCACTACTTTGCTTTTGAGTCCATAAACAAGCCGATGAAACCTGTCACAGTCTCTCTTATTCAGCCCTTGATCCCGACATCGCTTATCAGTATGATTACACGTGATCGCCGGCTGCCGACCATCACTTCCACACCTGATTTTGTCCTAATTTTTCGGCCATTCTGCTGGTATTCGTTTCCTTTTCCGTGCGTAATGATTTGCCTGCCTCTCAATTTCCGCATCATACGTCGCCATTTGCACTAATATTCGCTACTATTACAGAAAACCGCAGAGAAACTATGAAACCACGAACGAAAGAGCAGAGTCCCACCACAATCGGTAAGCGGTTACGTGATATGCGTGCGCTGGACTATTGTTCGTGTGGAGTTGCGGAACTTTGGAAATAAATACAAATTTTAGATGCCATTTTCACCGAGATATACTTCACTTTGTTAATAAATACTTTTCCACATGATAAAGAACTATTGTGGGAATACATTCCCACGTTCAGCTTGAAATCCGAAAGAAGTGGAGTTGCGTCATCTTGGAAACAAGCCCCTCTATTGCGGAGCTATCTGATAGTGAGATAACGGTCCCGGTCTAGGAAGCCAAGAATAACGACCGAGAGGATTCGTCATGCTGACCACACGAAACATCGTAATCTACAGGCCTTCGGGATGAACAACGTTCGCTTGGTAGGTCAAGGCTCTTCGCGGGTGTTGCACCATGTGGTTTGTGCATTTATTTATTTATATATTTATTTAATTTGTTTGTTTGTTTGCCCTGTAGGTTATCTTCATATTTATACGTAGTGGACAAAGTTCCTTATTATCAGCTAATATTGGGGATACGAAGTAGACGCTGTGTGGTGCTTACAACAATATCAGCAACGTTGTGCTTTCCCGACCTCGAAGTGGAATGGGTTTCTCCTCAAGAGAGTTAAGCCAATTGAATTACGGAGTGTTTGTGTGAAGAAATAGACTCTAACCTGTTGTGTGAGAGAGTTACACACGATCTGTAAATCAAGAGAAGCGCACTTATCTACGATGATGACCTGGACTGAGTACAGCGTTAGAGAGTTAGAGTTCTGAACTCGAATTGGCGGATTCGATCCAGGCTCAGTCCAGTGGTAATTTATTTTGTATGTGCTCAAATACGGTAAATTTACCGCCATGAAAAGGGAATCCTGTGGGGCAACATTCTGGCACCTCGCTGTCTCCTAAACCACAAAAGTAGTTACTGGGTCGTGAAACCATTAATATTATTATTGAAAATGAAAACGAAAATGGAAACCTACAACCTATTTCCCAGTCTTTGACCGGGTCAGGGATGTAATGAATGAATCGTATATAGGCTATTAGTACGATGGGGTCGCCACTCCCAAAGTGATTAATTAATGACTGATAGATTCTATGAAATGATAATGGAGAGTGTTGCTGGAATGAAAGATGACAGGGCAAACCGGAGTACCTGGAGAAAAACCTGTCCCGCCTCCGCTTTGCCCAGCACAGATTTCACATGGAGTAACCGGGATTTGAACCACGGTATCCAGTGGTGAGTGGCCGACGCGCTGCCGTCTGAGCTACGGAGCCTCTTATTATTATTATTATTATTATTATTATTATTATTATTATTATTATTATTATTTTATCCCTGTCTCTGTTAGCAAATGATCAGTTACAGAAACTGGTGTTCAACATCTTCTTCTTCTTCTTCTTCCTTAGTTATGTCCGTTTACAGAGCGCGTTGGAACTTGTTAGCTTGGTGATGGCTTTCCTTTCTTCTTCTCCTCCCCAAATCTCTTCATGAACTCGCTATGCTGTTTCTTGCGTTCTTCCGTCCATTCCTTCCCTGTGGTTCTTTTAAGCTTTTTCCGTGAACGTGTGCTTTGCAACTAGAGTTCCAAAAGCCTTGCGATCCCTGATGGTATCTTCTGTGATGTTCATTTCTTTTAAGTCCTATTTTATTTCCTCTAACCAGCTGATTTTGACCTTCTTTGAATTAATTATACCAAGCAGTTTTTTTTGCATATCTAGTGTCGTCCATTCTACAGATGTGGCCATAGAATTTCAATCGTCCCCTGCGCACGGTATCGGTGAACTTGTCGATTGATTTGTAGAAATCTACGGTTATTCTTTTGATCCATATATTTACATGAACGGGGCCATATATTTCCCCGAGAATTTTTCGTTCTTGTTTTTTCAATTTCATCTATTTTAGAGTGACTTCCTAGAGATGTGGTTTCTGAGGCATACAGAACAACAGTCTTGTAATGCCGAAGTTTTGAATTTCGTGACATCACTCTTTTATTGTAGTGATCCCATGTTATTCGGTATGCTTTCAGGAGTTCGGTGGCTCTTTCTAAGTTAGCTTTCCTGTCCAATCCGGATGGTGCAATGATTTCTCCTAGATATTTGAAGGAAGGGACCTGTGTGATTATTCCATAATTTGTCTGTCGTGGAGATCTTTGGATATTCTGGTGTCCATTAGCCATGATATGAGTCTTCTCATACGATATTTGGAGGCCTGTCTTTGATGCTATCTCATGTAACTTCTCCATGGCATACCTGGTTTCTTTACTAGTGTTGATAAAGATAGCTAGATTAGCAAAATATAGGCACTTCACGTTATTTCTTTGTCCCCGAGTACCTTCGATTTATTTTTCCCATTCCTTGATGACTTTGTTTAACACTAAGTTAAAAAGGATCGGAGAGAGGCCATCTCCCTGTGGAACTCCTGTATGCACTTCAAAAGGATCTGATAGTTCACCTAGAAACTTCACTGGAGTTGTTGTGTCTGTGAGAGTCTGGATGATTAATTCTGTGGTCTTCTTGTCCACACTGAGCTCTCCTAGGATGTTCACAACGGTTTGTCTGTCGATAGAGTCATACGCCTTCTTAAAGTCCACAAAGGTGTTGGTACAGCGGCGTATCCTTAATATCGTCTTCAGACTCCAAATTTGCTCAGAACACGATCTACCTTTCCTGAAGCCTGCTTGGTATTCACCAATAAAACTATCTGTTTGTTGTTCAACTCTGTTTAATATAGCTGTAGACAGAACCTTGTATATAACTGGTAAAAGGAATATGCCTCTGTAGTTGCTAGGGTTCGCTCGATCACCTTTCTTATGTAACGGATGGATAATGGCATTATTCCAGTCCTTCGCAATTATCATAGTCTCCCATATTTCTGTTAAGAGTGTATGCATTCTTCTGATGAGGTCATCTCCTCCTAAAAGCTCATAATTACTATTCATTCACTATTCTACATAGCAACGAATGGCAGTTTTCCTCTTCATGGTATTTTTCACAGTTTGTGAAGGTCGATAAATCAGGTCCAGTTTTACGACAGGATAACCTTCCTGACACCAATCCTATATGGAGGAATGCAATTTATTGCTTGTTCCTGTGGTGGTTAATAGTATAGTGAGTTGTTTGTAGATGTGTATTAAGACGAGCGCAAGCACCCAGTCCTCGAACCAGGGGTTAAATTTTACGCAGTTAAAATCCCCGACCCGACCGGGAATTGAACCCGGGGCCCTCTGAACTGAAGGCCAAGCATACCGATCATTTAGCCAAGGAGCCGCACAATGAAGAGTATTCTATAAATATAAACATCCACAGAAGTTTTAGAGTTGATTATCACTTTTGAAGTGATGAAACTTCAAATTTTGCATTAAGGAGTGGCTGTTGTTGTTTCCTGTGTGGAATTCCTCAAAACACTGTGGACAAAGGGCATATTGGCAGCAAAGGCAGACATACCTAGTTTTCCTCGAACAACCGTGAAGGTGGCACTTCTATCCTTTCTCAGCTTATAGGTAGCCTTCACTTTCAACCCTTTTTTGGTTGCTTTGTAATATAATATTGGTCACAGATAAGAAAACCAACGAACACGGCGAAATACCTGCTGGAACTATTGAAGGTAGAATCTAATGTTTACATTCCTTATAAATAGTGCCAAGATGCAACATTCCAAATTTAGGCGCTATTTGTTGCAAATTAACTTTGCCGGTCAGTGTTTCAATGTCTCGTTTACGACCGTTAAAATAATTAATTGTTTAAGTTGTCGCTTTTTATGGTTAATTTAATATTGCCAACTTGAATTGTTCAAATTGAAAGGAAGCTATAGCAACTGCCAGTTATCAGTTTAACCTTTGGCTGTATTAAGCGAAATTATTCAATAAATTACGTGATTATTGCAACTGTTAGCCGTCGTATTAACGTGGTTAGGATTTCGATTACTCCGGATGGGACATCTTTAGAAATGAGAGGGTAGTGCTGTGACCTTAATGAAGACACAGGTTTGGAATTTTTCTGATGTGAAACCACGGAAAATCATCTTCAGGCCTACCGATTGGCAATATGAGCTCACTCCCCTTCCGAAGTCACAAGGCTTAACGAAAAATGCTTTATATTGATATAAATATATGCCGGGTGAGTTGGCCGTGCGGTTAGAGGCGCGCAGCTGTGAGCTTGCATCCGGGAGATAGTGGGTTCGAACCTCATTGCCGGCAACCCTGAAGATTGTTTTCTGTGGTTTGCCATTTTCAAATGCTGGGGTTGTATATTAATTAAGGCCATGGCCACTTCCTTCCCATTCCTGGGCCTTTCCTATCCCATCGTCGTCATAAAACCTATCTGTGTCGGTGCGACGTAAAGCAAAATCGTAAAAATAAAAAAAGAAATAAAAAGACACAAATATAAAAAAGCGGCATAATTAAGACTTTATGACTAATTACGGAATTAAGAAAAGAACGAAATACACATACAGTTGGGAACAGTCGACATACAACTGTGATATCGGACACGTATACTAGGTCAGCTAGCAGGGATGCGCGCACGCACAAAAGAAATTCCGGGGTCAGAACAACCGCGCCATCCCCTTTCAGCGTGCGGAAAACGATCGGGAGCTCACCCACAGGAAAAACGTCGCGTGTGCTGGAATAAAGTATACATGATCACTCTGTACTACCTAGATATACAAACTAATCCACAAATTCTAACTATTCGCTTCCCACACTCAAGCCTGCGTGCGTTGCTCCTCTGCTTATTGCTGACAATTGTTTTGCTCTTATTATTGCGTCCCACCTATGTCTTAATTTCGAATCCCTGCGATTCAGACTAGGAGCAGCACGTGGGAATGGGAAGTGTGTTTGGCCTCAAAACCTCGGTCAGACCCAGAAATGAACCTATATGCTCAGCTGAAGAAAACAGAATTGCTGATAGGTGTACAGTATACGGTATTTCTTGGGTCATTCCCTCATACTTCATTAACACTGTATTCTCTAAGTTAATAAGCAAGGTAAGTGCTATTATGAAGCATCGGGAAATAAACTTCTTCTAAAATGTGTTATTAATAGTGGCCTCCAGAAGATAAACGGCCTCGTGCCGCAAGCTATTTCTCAACGACACACAGAGCGATTTACCTTACCACGAAGTTTAATATACTGCTCGGGATGGAAACCAGGAATGTCTACCAGAAAATGTTTCTCCCGGCTGAGACTGCACTCCTTGCGACGAGACAAAACACATCTGTCTGCCACTAACGGGTGTAGTGTAACATTCTTCAATGACTCTAACAATTGGGGTTCCTTTAAGTTTTGAAAAAATGTGTTTCTTAAGTATTTATTTATTTATTTATTTATTTATTTATTTATTTATTTATTTATTTATTTATAAATATTTTGAAACATGTATAACAAATGATTCACTAATTTTATGAAATAATTCCTAGTTTTAGTTTGAACTAATTTCGCAGCCCACCTTTACAAAACATGTTCACAGAATGTTTTCACCCGAAACTCCTTATATTGGTCGAGTAGGCTATTATACTACATTGAAGATCAATTCTAACCATCAATAGGCCACTAAATTGATAGTTTAGCAGCCATTGATTTCGAAGGACTTGGTATCAGTATGAAAACAGTCCACTCAAGATATTTCGTAGTCTTCAGAACACAACTATATAAAACCAGAAGTTGGATACACCACAGTTCAAACTGTTCAGTATATTACTGTCGAAGAATAGTTTTAAAGGTCATTGGTTTAAATTTTTTTCCCGAAGTTCCTTCTGCAAAATTCCATTATATGCATTTTAGTCATCTAAAGGCTAATAAATTTATGTCTTAACAACTATGACTCTCGAAAGGCCAGAAACCATTAGGATTTTATTTCATAAGGTTTCTTATTCTTCTGTGTGCTGGAAAATACTACTTCCCACTTTCCTCTTAACATTTTTAGCCGGTAGGCCTACAAATGTGACTTCGTTTCACTGTAAGTTGAATTTCCTTCTTATAATTTTGCAATATATTCCTGGGAAATGTTTAATTTTTAGCGTATAATTTAGGACCTGAATAACCTGTTGTCGCTCGTAGAGACCAAGTTAGTTTTATCCGGCAAAACTTAGCCATAATGAAGTTACATAGTACGGCACCAGAGAGAGATGGAATTTCGCATCAATATATACGTTACATTGTAAGGTGATTTTTCTTACAATTTGATTTACGTCTCACCGACACAGATAGGTCTTATATGGCGACGATAGGATAGAAAAGGGCTGGGAGTGGGAATAAAGTAGCCGTGGGCTTAACTACGGTACAGCCTCAGTATTTGCTTGGTGTGAAAATGGGAAACCACGGAAAACCATTTTCAGGGCTGCCGACAGTGGGGTTCGAACCTATTATCCCCAGAATACTGGATACTGGCCGCACTTAAGCGACTGCAGCTATCTAGCTCAGTCTGTAGGGTGATTAGTTAAGGTGGCAAATTCATTCTTAGTTCACCCTGGAGGATGTGGATATTATTCTAATTCTGAAATTCAAGACATGTTGAAACGTCGCTATAACCCCTGAAGAAGCAAATACCCCTGGGGCCCACTGGGTGATCACACTGAGAACTATATTAATTCGTTAGGGCAAAAGGGATAGAATATAGAGCTAATTTCTTTGTCCAACTTAGAGCTGAGATTTCCTACAGCGAAAACCTTTACCTTCCACTTTCCTCTTAACCTTTAAAAAAATCTTGAATAGAGATGATTTTGCTCAACTTTGATTTTAATATCCTTGTGAACATTCTTTATTTCTTTCCTTATCCGTTTGCCCTCCAGGATTGATTTTCCCCCCGGACTAATCGAGGGATTCCACTTCTACCTGCTCAAGGGCCTGAGACATCGGGTTGGGGGGATATAACTGGGAGAGAAGACCAGTATCTCGACTAGGCGGCCTCATCTGCTATGCTTAACAGGGGCCTTGTGGAGGGATGGGAAGATTGGAAGGGATATACAAGGAGGAGGGAAGGAAGGGCCGTAGCCTTAGGTAAGGTACCATCTCGGCATTTTCCTGGAGGAGAAGTGGTAAACCACGGAAAACCACTTCGAGGATGGCTGAGGTGAGAATCGAACCCGCCTCTACTCATTTGACTTCCCGAGGCTAGGTGGACCCCATTTCAGCCCTTGTACCACTTTTCAAAGTTTGTGGCAGAGCCGAAAATCGAACCCACACGACAGACGAAAAGGAAGCCTCAAAAATTCATACAAATTGCAGCCAGTGGCCAATGCAGTCAGAGGAATGGGTTCCTTGGGCAGAGGATTCTGGTAATACGCCTGATTGAGATCTGGCACACTAAAGAACTTGGCACCAGAGAACTACCCAAAACAGGTATGCAAATCAGGCAACGGGATAGATTGGAGAATGGTCTTTCTGTTGAGAGAACGGAAGTCAACTTCAGCTCTGAATCCATCAGAGGATTTAGGGACAAGAAAAACTGGTGAGGCATGATCATGAGGGCTCTGTCCATTCCTTTTTTCTCCTGAAGTTGTTCATGCGCTCCAGTTGTGTGGTGTGGAACTGTATCGAGGTGTTTT
>NC_090265.1:542885274-542975274 GCF_040414725.1 Anabrus simplex | reverse complement strand
TTCGACTATGTGGATGTAAGATCTTCTTCGAAAGAGTTAGTGACGACTGATTCAATGTTCAGCATCTTCCCCCCCGAGAAAATGATTCACGTTATTTATTTATGTATGTATGTATGTATGTATGTATGTATGTATGTATGTATGTATGTATGTATGTATGTATGTATGTATGTATGTATGTATGTATGTATATTGTGTATTCATATACTTAAGAAAATGATTATCGTTTGGTGAAAGGTCTGATGAGTGTTGTGGATGAGAAAGAATCACATTGTGCAAGTTGTTTAACTTATACATTGTCACTGATACTTGTGGTCGCAGGTTGTTATGAATTATTGATACAGTACATCTAGACCGCATACCGCGTTTTCTATGCATTTAATTCAGCTGGGTTACTTATATTTCAACATTAATTTCCTTACCGCATTTCAAGAAGGAATAGTGAATAATGTCCATTGCGCCACGGCATGCCTAGATTTTTGACCTCGTTTCAAAAATCGACTACTTCAGATGGAATTGAACCCGTGAACTTGGGATCTTAGGAAGGATTATCTACCTCTGATCGACAGAAGCAGTTTATATGTAGAATTGAACCCCTAAATAGTGGAACATCTAAATATTTTGTGAAGCAGATATAAAATCATTGGATATGTTTTTTTGTTGTTGTGTGACAGCACGGAATCCAACTTATATTACCGTGAATTTCAAGATGCATTGAGCAGTTACAGCCGAGCTGGGGGGTTTGTTATTGCGACCACAGAAATACAGAACAGATGATGACAATGATGAAGCTACACGGTTCAAGTGTCATGGCAGGCATCGGCAGAACGAACTTTGTCCCCAAAAGTTTCGCCAGGAAAGTACTGAGACAACAGATATTCTATACGTCAATATCTGAAGTTCGAAACAACTTGTAAGAAGTAAGTTATAATTCGCACAAACCTCAGTAGAAGCAGAGTGGAACAAACTTTAAAATATTCCAGAAATATAAAAGAAAAGTCATTATTGACAACTTCAAGAAAAATACCGTACGAGTTGGCTACGCGCAGTATGGGTCGTGTTGTTCTGACATTGTATTCGGTCGTTGGTAGGTTTTAACCTCACCATCTGCAGGGTAGGGGATTTTGCTTGGATTCCCATTTTCTTAGCAGAAAAATGCTGTAATTGAAGACCAAGGAAGGAAAAGGGTGAAAGTGCCAGAAACATATTTTTGAGTAAGCGCTAACAATTACCCTTCTCCATGATTGGTCCAAAATTGTATCGTAGCACCTTCAGACCCCACTCTCACCAGTGTTAGTGTGACGATAAAGCATTAAAAAATAAAGTGCTGAAATTTATGAATTTTTAGCATTCCTTAAGAATTGGAAATTGACGACCTTATAATATTTTTCCCCTTAAGACAACAGTGACTATTAACAATCAGATTTAGAAATAGTATATTATAATAGAGTATGAGATTCAGAAGGAGTTACAGGATGGAATAAAATAGTGTTAGGAATGGTTGTGGAAGTCAGGAGAGACTAAGGAAACTTAGTTGTAAATTGATGATGATGATGATGCTTGTTGTTTAAAGGGGCCTAACATCGAGGTCATCGGCCCCTAATGGTACGAAATGAAATAACAAAAAATTCAAATTCATCTACTGACTAAAATAAAATAAAAGATGTCATGAAGAATTAATGGATGGACATGAACCCTACAAAAAACAAAAAACAAACAAACAAACAAAAATAGTGGATCAGACTCAAAAAGAAGGTAGTTATTTGAGTATTACTGACCAAGGGACCATTTATAAAGCACGATGATGCTTGATGTCTGAAGGGGTGCTAAATTCACGTCTAAGGCCCCACAGAATGGTACATGTCCCGAGTAAAGTAGACCCATGGTATTTGTCATTTTGGGGTACTGATCAAAAGTAGCGAAGACTCACGGTGGTCCACACAAGATGGTACTACTCACAAGTATTGCAATTCGTACAGGGAACGCAGACCTATGGTGTTTCTCACACAATGGCGCCACTCATAGCCAACGCAAACCGGTAAGGTTCCTCACCTAGGTGTACTAGTCACGGGCGCCGGTATTCCCGTGGTGTTTCTCACATAGTGGGTACCAATCACAGGCAACGCTGACCCACGGTGCCGCTCATATAGCGGTACAACTCACAGGCTACGCCCAGACCCGCGGTGTTGCTCACATGGGTACAACGCACGGGTACTGGAATCCACCAGGCCAGGATTTTTACTGCAACTAATCACAAACCTATTTCGTACCAATTTAGTGATACTACTCCCGAGTACATGCAACCCATGGTGTTCCCCGCATGATGGTACGAATCAAGAGTAGTTTCATGGTTCTAATTCAATCATCCCTTGGTCGCCCCTTGTAGTCACCTCTTACGACAGGCAGGGGATACCGCGGGTGTATTCTACACGTGCTTCCCCCACCCGCAGGGGGTAGTGTGTTTGGTCCGCAAGAGGTATTTTATTTCCCTCAAGTCCGCCGGCAAGCCGGTTAGGGCCCCCCTATCCGCCACCTGGGACGCGCCACGTGGGAGTATCACCTCTCCCCCTGCTAAGCCTGCGTAGCAGGTTCGTGGAGTTGTAAATTGAACTTAGAATAAAGTCAGCTAAGAAAAGCCTGATTGAAAACTTAATTGGCAGTCATATGAATTTTAGCAGAAGATGGAAGTGTATATATAGGTACTTTAAGCTTCCAGGATGAACATTCCAGGGATCATTAATGAACAAGGGGAGTACATATGTGACGACTTACAGAAGGCAGACGTATTTAGTCACTATTATGTAAAGGTTGTTGTCCAGGTAGAGGGGGTGACTAATACTAGCGAATTACTTCAGTTTATATATATTTACAAAAGATACTGAAGTGTTAAGCTAGAAGAGCAGCTGTGTTTGATAAGATTTTTAGAAATATACTTAAGGCGATGGATTGGGATCTAATGCCACTTCTGAAATATTTATTAGATAATTGTTTGAAAGAAGGTGCTATACCAAATGAATGTAGAATTGCTATATTAGCCCCAGTGTACAAGGGAAAGAGTGATGATAAACATAAGGCTTATAATTACGGGCCAGTCAGCTTGACATGTGTTGCATGTAAACTCATGGAAATCTTTGTTTCTGATTATATTGGACACGTGTGCGAAATTACTAACTGGTTTCGTAGAAGGAAAGTTTATTTCAGTAAGTGTCAGTTGTGGGATTCCAGCAAGTTATAGCAGATATTTTAGATTCAAGAGGTCAAGTGCACTGTATTGCTATTTACCTACCCACGTCTTTTAATAAAGAAAATCGTGGGAGGCTGCTGACCAAAGCGAAGGCTATTGGGCCAGACAAAAGAGTGATCGAATGGGTGGCTAAATTTCTATAAAATAGAACTCGGAGAATTAGAGTAGATGATGCATTATCTGGTCCAGAAACAATTAAGAGGGGTTTCTATATTGAAGTATTATTGTTCCTTTACATTTTCTTATGGATATAAATTACATGAGTGAAGAAATGGAATTACACATATTGTTCTTAGTAGATTGTGTTATAATATATACTATGTTATACTTAAGTAAGTTACAGGATGGTGAGTGACCGCAAAATGACCTCGACAGTGTTGTGAGATGAACAGCAGGCAATGGCATGATGGTAAATGGGATAAAAAGACAGTTTGCAAGATTCAGGAAGAGGAAATATTTTTTAAATTGTTGTGTTGATGGGGTGATAGTGAGTCACGGGGATCTTTGTAAGTACTTAGGGGTTAATATAAGGAAAGGTCTTCGTTAACAAAATCACATAAACGAGATTGTAAATAAAGGTTACAAATCTCTTCTTATGTTTGTCAGAGTATTAGGGAATTGTAGTAAGGATGTAAAGGAAAGAGGATATTGGTAATACTCCAGTTACAGTATCGTTCAACTGTATGGGACTCACCCCAGGATGATATGAGAACTGGAAGATGTCCGGGGGTAAGCAGCACGATTTCTTCTGGGTGATTTCCGACAAAAGAGTAGTGTTAAGAAAATGTTGCAAACTTCGGGGCTGGGAAGACTTGGGAGTAAGGGGACAAAGCTAAGTGAGAAACTGCGTGCTGTCAGTGGTGATATGGCGTGGGGTGACATTAATAGACGACTAAGTGGAGATTTTAATGGTAGGAAAGGTCATGGTATGCAAGAGGATAAATTGGGGCAAATAATCATTAATAGGAAGTGGAATTAGAGACTGGAAAAATGTATCAAGGAAAATGTTCGACAAATTTCCGAGTTCTTTGAAATCATTTAAACATGGATCAGGTGAACAGTTAATAGAGTGACAGCCCTAATTGCATATCAATGATGGCAGGTTGATTGATTGATTGATTGATTGGATATATTAACTGATTGCTTGCTTCCTTGATTTATTTATTTATTTATTTATTTATTTATTTATTTATTTATTTATTTATTTATTTATTTATTTATTTATTTATTTATTTATTTCTTAGTTCCGTTTGGGCCTGCTATGGACCACGTGGTTCTTGTATCTAGCAGCTTTCTTCTTTGACCAGTACTCCTTCATTCTTGCACTGTGAATGTCTTTTCGCTCCTGAGTCCATTTCACACCTCCTCCCGGACGCACTGTTTTTTCTGTTAGTGACTGGGGAGAGTTTGATGTTCTGATCAATGTTCTGTACTTATTTCTGTCATAAATTTCACTGGGAACAATGTCCAATTCTTGAATGTCTTTTCTGACGAGTCTTGCCCACTTGGCATTAGACGCTTTCTCTCTAGAGATGGTGTGGAAGATTCTGGAGGTGAGTCTCTGATTGTCCATTCTCATGACATGACCGTAGAAGTTCAATCTCCTCTTCCTCATAGATGTTGTAATGCTCTCCAATTGTTGGTACAGTTCGTTGTTGTGCCTGATTCTGTACTTGCCTTCTTCTTTAATAAGGTCCATGATTTTTCTCAGGATCTTCCTTTCCTTCAGCTCCAGTTTAATTGTGTATTCCTCCGGAAATTTACAAAAAATTATAAAAGCGTATTTATTGTGCAACGTTTTCTTTACTTTTAAGCAATTATAGTACTTATCCTTATAGAATTTGATTATTCTTCAGTATACCTCAAGCTTCTTATGTTAAGGAACCTTCTTTTCAATAATAGCGTGAAGTATCTCGTTGTAGTATCACTGATGAACTTTTAGTTGAAGCTGAACTAAAGCATGTGTTTTATTTAAGAGGTTAGTGGTTGAGTGAATTGGATTTCCGACTCGAGTTCCAACGATTTCGGTGGAGTTATTACTAGGATCAACATGTGACGGCAGAAATTACACAGGTCCTAGATTCCCAGCTGTCTACCAAATTCTGCCTGGATGCCACCTCACGATCCATTATAATCAACGTAAGGTAATGTCAAATAAGAAATATTTATTATGTAAAGGAGAAAAGGACTGGTCTTCTGTAGTTTTTCCCACTTCCACAACCAATCTTTACGTATGAAAATGAAATTACGGCTGTCTTGTCTGACCGCCTTCCGAAATATCACCTCTAAACCGTTGGGCAGAATTTCATTAACATTTGCAAAAAAAATTATCTGAGAGAACTGTCTAATGACAAAACCAAGAGTTTTTAAATTTTAAATATGATTTGAAAATAAATCATTTACAAAATGCGAAATAGCTTAAAGTGAGATGGTGTCTGTTACTCGTATTTCCCGCTCAATCACGCCGAAACTACTGGACTACATACATACTTATATACATACATACATACATACATACATACATACAACTTAATTATGTTCAGCGTTCAGTCTGAAAGCTTCTGCGAATTTACTAAACATCGCCATAATCCTCTATTTGCAACTAGTGCTGTGGCCTCATTTAATTCTATACGTATTATCTTTAAAGAGTTAGAAACTGAGTCTAACCCTCGTCGTTGTCTTTGTCACCCTCTACTTCTCTTACACGCCATAACAGAGTCCATTATTACCTTAGGTAACTTATCCACCTCGATACGCCTCATATGACCCCATCACCGAAGCCGGTTTGTGCGTACAGCTTCATCCATCGAGTTCAGTCTTTACTTAGATTTTATCCCCTCATTCCGAGTACCCTCCTGAAATTCTTCCCACCTGTTTGTACCGGCAATTATTCGCGCTACTTTCATGTCTGTTACTTCTAACTTATGAATAAGATATCCTGAGTCTGAAACCAGAACGATGTAAAGATAGTTTCGGCCGGGAGAAGACTTCCTTCTTATAGAATACTAGCAGTTACCTATGGCTTCGCTCGCGTGAATTTCGTCACCTGATAAAAGTAATCGTTCCTCGGTACTGTACTAAGACATTATCTGAAAATCCCTAAAGTATAAAAACTCACCGAAGAATTGAGTTTCATTTAGCCCAGAAAGTCTTTGTAAACCACGTTTGTTCTATTGCCCTTTGGGGCTAAGATGCGACTTAGAACTGTAGGTGTGAGAAATAGCCTTCTCTCAAGTCAAAAAAAGTTAAAAGAGATTCTAAATACCTATTTCAGCGTCAGTAACATCTTCAGTTTTTGAGATATAAGTATCCCCATAAAGATAATTCAACCGCTTTATCAGTACTACACTCACCCCCAATCCACCTAAGTAGATTTTACGAAAACAAAACAATACATCATTCTTTATTTTAAAAGGAGATTCCAAATACCGATTTTCACGTTTATAACATCTTCAGTTTTTGAGATGCAAGTATTCTCGTAAAAAATAATTCAACTAATGTCTCAGTTATTCCCCCTACGTGTATTTTCCAAAAACAAAAGAATCGTGTTCCTTTATTTTTAAAGGAGATACCGAATACTAATTTTCACGTCTGCAAAACCTTTAATTTTTGAAATTTAAGTATCCTCACACAAAGAATTCAACTAATTTTTCAATTCTTTCACCCCCTTAAGTGGATTTTCCGAAAACAAAAAAATACGTATTTCTTTAGTTTCGAAGGAGACTCCAAATACCAATTTTCACGTCTGTAAAATCTTCAATTTTTGAGATATCAGCATCCTAACAAAACGAATTCCACTCCCTTTTCAGTCCTTTTTACCCCCTCTCGTAAGTTTTTTTTTCGGAAACAAAAAATATGTGGTTCTTTATTTTTAAAAGAGATTAAAAATACCAATTTTTACGTTTGTAACATGTTAAGTTTTTGAGATGTGCTGTCGATACGCTCATTTAAAGAATTCACCCCCTTTTACTGTTTCCCTTAAGCGGATTTTCTGAAAACAAATTACCTGTGTTTCTTTACTTTCACAGAACATTCCAAATGCGAATTTTCACGTGTGTAAAATGTTACCTTTCTGAGAAATATTGTAGATATTTATAGTCTTTTAAAAACTCACCCCTTTGACAATGCCGTTCACCCATATTAAATTTGATTTTCCAAAAATAAAAATGTGTTTATTTTTAAAGAAGGTTCCAAATACCAATGTTCACGTCTGTAACATCTTCAGTTTTTAAGATAAAAGTATCCTCGTAAAAAGTATTCACCTCTTTTTAACCTCTTTTCACCACTCCCCCTAAAAAGGAATTTCCGGAAACAAAAATATACGTGTTTCCTTATTTTTAAAGGAGATTCACGTCTTTAAACTGTTAAGTTTTTGAGATATGGATACTCATTCTTAAAAGTCACTCCCCTGTTCACCCCTTAGCGGCGGAATATCCAAAAATCCTCCCTTAGCATGCACACACATCGTAATACAAATTTAACATCCGAAATTTAATTTCTTTATGTCCAGTAATTTTGGCTCGGCGATGATGAATCAGTCAGTCAGTCAGTCATGACAGTAATTTTATATACTGTACGATCCCACACGTATGTGTGTTTTACCCTACAGTTTTCTTTCCCAAACAGTAAGTCATAATATGTTCACCATACCGATTTGGAACGAAATTTGACTTAAACGGCATTCAGAGTGTCACAGTTCATCTCAGCTACCCCAAAGACTATGAATTCGTCACTAATATAGTCATTTTCGGATTTTTAAGTTTCACTCCGTTCCTTTAGGTGTGCTAGGGGTTTCTTGCCCCTACAGTAATTTTTACAGATAGTAAATTATATCAGTATCAAATCAGTATATCACATTCACCCGTAATCTCTGTAATTTGCGATATTTTCTCACCTTCACTCCCTCTGTGTCATGGGGACAGAACTTGGACTTTTCATTTTTATATAGTTATTTTATTATTATGACAACTTCCCCCATGCGGAGGCTGCCACAAGGACAAAGTATGTCGATTACACAGTATTTTGTCTTCTAAGTTACTGTTGACGTTGCTAGTGTGCCAGGTAGAAAAATCACCACAGGCTCAGGAATAAATTTTCAATATGATTCTTCAAATGTTATATAGATGATTGCGGAGCATGGTCACTGAACCTCGTATTGCGGCGATAGCGATGTCGTGAAGTCGTGTCCGGCTGAGACCGAGAGAATCCCATAGCTATACAAAAAATTTAGGGATTGTGCCTCGAGATCCGATCATGAGTTCATGGACGGAAATATTGTCTAGGTTAGAAGACAAATGCAGAAATAAGTTTTAAGAAACACATCATAATTTTCACATACTGTTGGGTAGGCAACCCGCTGATTAGAATTGTCTTGCGGTTTGCTTATCTTCCCCTGTTTTCTTTTTCACCCCTTCTCATCACCAGTGCCGAACTACCAATCAGATTTGGTTCAAACCACTTCACAATCCCTCTCAGATGTAATAAGAACAAGCTGTAAAAATTTCAGCGAAATCGGTCCGGTAGTTTTAGAGTCTATTAACGTCAAGTATACCAACATCCCATTTTATATATAAGAATATTGTTGATCGCAACTGCGAGTTCACTGCATTAGCTTTAATGCAAATTGATTCAGTCTCACTTACTATACTACCATCCTGGGGGAACACATATACTTGAAATTATCTACCTGTTCCAGCTTAGTATCACCAATCTGACATTCAATTCTCTTGGATTTATAACCTACTTACATCAATTTAATCTTCGAAAGCATATTTCCATACCATACTCACTGTACTTATTTTCAAGTTCCAAGATACAGTATTATACCGCAGACATTCGGCCCATTCTGCCATTAAGGCCAAGTCGTCAGCATAGGCCAGATTGCTTATTACATTTCCACCTAACTGAATCCCTCCTTGCCACTTTAAGATGATACGAATGACAATGGTGAAAGATTACAGCCTTGTCTAATCCCTGTAAGTACCCTGAACTAATAACTCATTCTACCATCAATTCTCACTGCAGCCCAATTGTCGACATAAATACCTTTGATTGATTTTAATAATCTAAGCCTAATTCCATAGTCCCCCAATATGGTGAACATCTTTTCTCTCCGTACCCTGTCATATGCTTTCTCTAGACCTACGAAACATAAACGTAATTGTCTATTCGTCTCGTAGCACTTTTCAATTACCTGCCGCATTCCGAAAATCTGATCCTGACAGCCCCTCTGTGGTCTGAAACCACACTGGTTTTCATCCTTCTCAACCACTGATCGCACCCTCCCTTTCAAGATGCCAGTGAATAGTTTGTCTGGTATGTTAAATCATTGAGATACCTCGATAGTTGTTGCAATCCTTCCTGTTCAGTTTCTTATAGATAGGTGCAGTTACTACTTTTGTCCAATCTTAATGTACGTTACCAACACTCCATGCTAATCTTATTACACTATGAAGCCATTTCATCCCCGCCTTCCCACTATACTTCACCATTTCAAGTCTAATTTATTCTATTCCTGCTGTTTTATGACTATGGAGTTTATTTACCACCTTTTCCAATTCTTCAAGCGGAATTTCATCAACAATATTTTCCTCCTCACCATGAGCTCCGTTGTTCGCGACACTACCAGGAAGGTTTCCTTTTACGTTGAAAATATTTGCAAAATATTCCCCCCACCTGTCCAGTGATTCCCTGGGATGTGTTATGAGCTCACCTGAATTACCCAAAACACTGATCATTTCCTTTTTCTCTCCCTTCCTAAGATTCTTTATTACCGTCCAGAAACGTTTCCCTGCTGCTTAACCTAACCTTTCCAGGTTATAACCAAAATCTTCCCATGACTTCTTTTTGGATTCAACAAGTATTCGTTTCGCTTTGTTTCTTTCATCAACGTACAATTCCCTGTCTTCATTAGCCCTTGTTTGGAGCCATTTATGATAATCCTTCTTTTTTACGTTTACAAACTGCTCTCACTTCATCATTCCACTAAGACGTTAGCTTTTTCCCATCTTTACACACAGTTGTCCTTAGGCATTCCCTTGCTGTTTGTACTACAGCATCCCTGTATGCCACCCATTGTCTTTCTATATCCTGAACATGGTTACTGTCCATTGTTCGAAACTTCACATTGGTCATGTCCTTGTAGTTCTGTCTAATTTATTTGTCCTGGAGATTTTCTACCCTTATTCTTTTGCGGGCAGATTTCACGTTCTCTATCATAGAAATAGAGGTACTTAGTTCACCACAGATCAGCTAATGGTCTGTATCATAGAAAAATCCCCGTAAAACCCGTACGTTCCTAATATATTTCCTGAATTCGAAATTGGATAAGATATAGTCTATTATGGATCAGGTACCTCCACCCTCCCATGTATAGCGGTGAATAGTTTTATGCTTGAAGAATATATTCGTAACTGCTTAATCCATACTAGCACAGAAGTCCAGAAAACGCTTCCCATTCCTGTTAGCTTCTATATCTTCCCAACATTTACGAACCACCCTTTCGTATCCTTCAGTTCTATTTCCAGCTCTTGCGTTGAAATCGCCCATTAGCACTATCCTATCCTTGCTGTTGACCCTCACTCCGATGTCACTTAATACTTCATAAAACTGATGCTTGTTGTTTAAAGGGGCCTAACATCGAAGGTCATCGGCCCAGGGCTTCATAAAACTTGTCAACTTCATCCTCATCTGCACCCTCACATGGTGAATACAATGAGACAATTCTTGTCCTAATTCCTCCAACTGCCAAATCTACACACATCATTCGCTCATTTATGTGCCTAACATAAACTATGTTGCGAAAAATTGTATTCATGATGAAAAGTCCTATCCCACACTCTGCCCTTCCCTTTTTAAAACCCGTCAAGTACACTTTAAAATCTCTTATCTCTTCCTCGTTATCTCCCCTGACTGGCTGGCTCAGCCAGTTCTATTTTCTTTCTTCCATAAGCCCCATTAATATTGATAGCTGCCCATCGAATTCCATTTCGTTCGGCAAGTTGTTTCCTAGGAGTCCCTCGAATGTCAAATGGGAGTGGGACTCCGTTACTCCTATAGGTCCGAGGCTTGCTTAAAATGTTCTGAGGTCGGCAAATTCGTGAAGCAAGATGCTACTCTACTTACACATAATCCAGGTGAGGATCTCACGTCTAACGGGTTAGAGCCTGAGCACAAGGAGCACCATGACTCAGAATATGTCCGAGATGCCCATTACCATTCCGAACTAGGACGTGACTACAGTAAACCACACCATGAACCGAACTACTGGACTAATTATGCTTTAATTTGCTAGGGATATATATCAGATATTTATTTCAAATACAATTCTATTCTGATTTTGTAGTGATATTCCTACCATTTCCAAAAGGTTGCCCATTCATTCATATATATATATACTGTACGTATTTAACGAACTTCTACCTGGTTTATTCGTAAAAACCAAATTAATGGTGATATGGTTAATGCTATTGTGACATGAAGAGGGCCTCCCCATAGAGTTAGGCAGCACTTTAAGCATCTAACTATAGTGACATGTGAAAATACGCTGAACTCTTCCTCAGTAGGAATTTCTGAAGTCTACCTATGAGGAGCATTTTCCATTTTGAGATTGCCACCTAGGAAACAAGATATGTTATAGTTAGGGGTTGGCAAGGCAACTCTTCCTCTTTCGTCATTTCTCAGGGTCTCTCCTACTGAAATCTATTATCAATCATTACCCAGCTTTCCATTATAAAAGGAAGGGCCAGTTGCCTGCTAAAGATTATGTTGACTGTGGGATCATCGGACGAGGTTCTCGCCTTGCTTCAGGCAGCTTGCGTGCTGGGGCAACAAGTAAGGCAGGTTCTTTTCATCCTAAACCATGTAAATCCACAAGATTCTAGTGGCATCTAGAAAATAACAGTGTTCCCTTAGAATGTACAGTTTAAGGTTGTGCCATACCTACTTCGTTTTTAATGTAGGGATTTTAGTAATTAAATTATTTCTTAAAAGGAAGCACGAGTGTTGACCCTCGTTTACCTTTTCTCAGTTTTGTTTCATGTGATAAGGATTTTTGAAATTTAATTGTATCTTTCACTTTTTGGTCGTTAATTTTCCTTCCTTCTGGTCACAAGGAAGTATGTTGTTATCCTGTGTTACTCTGGGCCTTATGCCCCATTATGTTTTATTCGTATGACATGTTATGTGATTGCTTGGTTGTGTTCAGCATTCGATTTCTCTGTGTACAGTATGTTGGCTTATTTTCCAAATCATCATTTTCGGATCTTTTTGGAATTTAACTTGTGTTCTTGGCCTATATTTGTAGTGTGAGGTTAGCTCGTGAAAAGTTGAGGAATTGTTCTATTCATGTGTGCACTTTCGTTGGCTTCCGTTGCAATTAAAAGGTCAGTGAGTGCTCTGTAGAGTTTATTCTGATATATGAGGTTGCGTAGGCCTTTGAAACTTAGAAGCTAAATTCCCACGTGTTATTAATGAAGCTCTGAGAGCTACCTTGTTATAAAACAACTTAAATGATTACTGATTGTTGTTAAGTGTGATCGTTCACCATTGTTAACCGCTTGCTATGGTTTCTTGTCAAAAAGTAACACAGAGTAGAAATGAAAAATAAAGAGAGAGAGAGAGAGAGAGAGAGAGAGAGAGAGAGAGAAAATACGTGAGTGTTTGTGGTCATTTATTTGTCCGGAACTATGACCGTGCCACTTCTTTCACCCACAATTTGGACCGTTGTTACACTATCACACAAAGATTCCCAGCGTGTGCACTTAAAATTCAGTTTTCCTCAAAGTACCCTTGTGCATTTTCTTTGTTACTCCAATTGTCCTCAACGTAGTTAATTTTTTTCGTGTTAAAGCACCCGCTCCAGAGCATCAAAAACTATTTCACAATGATATTACACTGACTGACAGACAGACAGACAGACAGACAGACAGACAGACAGACAGACAGACAGACAGACAGACAGACAGACAGACAGACAGACAGACAGACAGACAGACAGACAGACAGACAGACAGACAGAGCAAATGTCATGGGATAGTGGAGCACTGCTGTGCAGGTGTGTTGTCTGCATACCACACGCCCCTTGTGATAACAGCAGTTGTATAGGAGACCTTGTCAGCAGTGGCTGTGCATGTGAGAGGTGGAACATGGAACATCGTCGTGAGCTGATACCGTTCGAACGGGGTATGGCGGTCGATGCCCGGCGGATGGGAAGTGCAATTTCGGAAGTACTGCGGGAATTCTGCTTCACACGATCAACCGTGTTCAGGGTGTATCGTGAATGGTTGAATGCGGGTGTCACCGTCCACAACAGACGAACGACCGGCCGTCCAGCCACCCTCGATGGCCGTGACCGGCGACATCTGAGACGGATTGTCAATAGTGACAGACGGGCAACCGTGCAACAAATCACGACTCAATTCAACACAGGCCGTGCTAGACACGTCTCCCAGTGGACAATCCGTAGGAACATGGGTTCTATGGAGTATGGGAGCCGGCGCCGCACACGGGTACCACTGTTAACCCAACGTCATCGGGCACAACGACGCGAGTTTTTCGCCAGTCAGCAGGGATGAACACTGGAACAATGGCGTAACGATATATGGTGGGACGAATCACGATTTCAACTGCACCATGCCGATGAGAGGCACCGTGTATGGCGCAGACCACATGAAGCGACTGATCCCGCCTGCCTCGAAGGTGTGGTCCAGGGCGCTGGTGTCTCTGTTATGGTCTGGGGTGCATTTTCCTGGTATGGAATGGGCCCCTAGTTGTTCTGGAAGAGACTTTGAATGGTACGCGGTATGTTGAGCTGCTCGGAGACCATCTCCACCCATTTTTAGCCTTCCAGCGCCCAGACGGTTCTGCGGTGTTTCAGGATGATAACGCGCCGCCACACCGCTCCCACGTCGCCCGGGAATGGTTCCAGGAACATGCAGCGGAGGTCCACCGACTGACAAGGCCACCCTTGAGCCCCAGTATGAACCCTATTGAGCATATCTGGGATGTCCTGGAACGCAGGCTCCGTGCCATGGATCCTGCACCCACGAACAGACCAGCATTGGCGGCCGCTCTGCAAACGATTTGGTGTCAGCTGCGTCCAGAGGACTACCAGGGAGTTGTCGATTCACTTCTACGGCGTCTTACTGCAGTTCTTAGGGCCAGAGGAGGCCCCACACGCTATTAGGTGACTATCCCATGACATTTGCTAAGTCAGTGTATACAAAACTAATCCGTCAGCTACAGGTACAGCGGCTAGTATGTAAACAAATAAATACATCACACTTCCTTCCTGACCCTTACCCCAATTTCGTTTTAAAGTAATTACACTACTATAGACACTATAGAAATACAGATCATCAAGCATGCACAGAGTTCACGGGGCTGTTTGTCAAGAAACTGCAACTCTTTTACATGAAACAAAAACACAGAAATCTATCGAAAATGACACATGCTTCATTTGAATTCAATGATAGTCCAGAATATTTCATTATAATATTTGGTCAGCTTTTAGTTAAGGCAAAATATTGATATATACTTTTTTAATTCAGGAGGACATTAGTTGAGTAAACCGCTAACCACAAAGCATTAAAATAAACCGCCCTCGTCTGACTCACATTTGGCGTGGGAGAAAAATGTCATTGATTAAAGTGACCCTCTTTGTCTTGAGAGTAATAATTTCACCCTTGTCCGAGATACTGATCCGCAGGCTCTGGCAGCTCGCCAATGTGCGCTACAATTCTTTGTTTTAAATATCCTTGCGTTTTTCATATGTCCGACAACTCTATTTCGGGTAAATACCCCAGAAAAGCATGCAAAATGTGTTAGAATGTTTCTGTTATGAGGTACAGAGGGTCGCATTAATAGTGTGGTAGTGTGCAGTTTTCTATTTCTTTCTGTGAGAACTGATAAAGAAATAAAAATATTTTAAACAACTTATAATTCGACACACCTATGATGAAATACAGTAGTTAAATGTTAAAATGTTGTAAATAGTTTTCGATTGAAATTCGAAGGTTTGCAGTTTTAAATTTCTTCTTCCACGACCTTTGATAAATTAAAGGTGTTTTAAAACGTAATAAAATGAGTATTTAACTAAAAATATGGAATTTGCACTAAACTGCTAAACTCAACGATTTGTTCAATTAACACCTTATTTATAATTTTAAATCTTCTTCCCGAAACATATACCGAGAAGTTGTACTGCTCCCTTGGAGAGTTTGCAAATGTTATTGGTAGTTTAGCTCACATTCTCAGAGTTTGCCCAGGTAGCTCTGTAAGGTATTTGGGGACCTACCGATGCTGAAATAAAATTTAATTTTTAGTAATAGGAGACCATGAGTGACAGAACAAAATATTCAGATATGTTCTATGGTTATCTTCAACAGTGTCACTGATACAGGAATATTACTTTAGTTCATTTTGTATATTTTATTTTTATTTCTTCTGATTTTGCATCCATACAAATTTATTCTTTTCTTATGATTTAGTCTTCATAAATTTAAAATAAAAGTACAATTTTGTTATAATTTATAATTTATAATTTATTTTTATTATTAGCTCCTTGCAAACGTACTTTAACTTAAGATTAATATGATCAGAATTAACTCAAATTCTCTGTTTTCCTTACGCTATAAAACGCTAAATTGCTGATGTGTAACCGCTACAAAATGCGAAGTGAACAAATAAAAGCGCTGGATTTTAAACTGTAAAACTCTGAAAGTCACAACGTCTAATCACATGAACTATATTGGGCCATTCCATTCTTTCCAGAAAATAAGAGGCATCTAGTGTTTTGGTCGTGTGGTATCATTTTGCTATATGATGCCGCGTCTGTTTCTTCGTTTCATGTCGTGATCCAGTCCTATAGTATAATATATGATTCCTAGGCCTTAAAAGTAGTTCAATGCTTGTAAGTTCAGGTATTCTATCGCAATGAAGACATTTTTCAAATAAACACAAGTATTTAAGATCTTTCCGCTTTAATTTTGAAGAGTGAGGAGGTAATATCACTAAGATAATAAATTCATACTGAACTTAGCTGTGATAAAAAATGAATATAAAATTATAGTTAATCTGAGTAAAAGATTAAAGGAATTCATGTGTGTTAGAAAGGAGCACAACCCAATAAACGGGATATGAGCCCATTAGTTTCCTAAACTTACCTACTTTTATGTACGATCAACATCTTCACTTATTTAGTGTATGGTCATTATTGTGATTATTTTCGTTGTTGGTGGTTAAGATTCTACTATGTATGCCATCGTGGTCACATCATGCGACACGGAGAAGGGGTTTTTAAAAACAAAATAATTTCAGGAAATATGCCTGGGAAAAAGGAGTAAAAAGAGCTCCTAACGGTAGATAGACTGCATACCAAGACATCCCTCATAGAAGCAATACCTTTGGCATAAGACTGGAAGTCAATTGCTTGACTGTGTGTAGTGTATTCCTCATAATTACATTCGTTGAGAGATGGAAAATATTTTTCTATTGTTGTACTTGTGCCACATTGGTATCGGTTTCATTTCATGAATGACATCTTCCTGTACTTTGCTAACGTGTCCCAGTAATCCATCTGACTGAATAACACTAATTCATTATGAGCCATTAAAGTATAATTTATGGCTTTTGTCGTTTGTTATTTTAGAAGGTGGAGTCTTTTAAAGAGGCAGAAAAAGAAAAGAAAATATGAACGTGGAGAAGATTGACTAGAAATAACTGAAAACCAATAATATGCTTTTAAAGAACATGCGCGAATATGGAATTCATAATTTTAAAAAAAGAAATCAAAAAGTTCTTGAGCGTTACGTGTCACCCATTTTATTCAACTTCTACGGATAATGGTTGGCCAACGAGGCAGTGGAAGAAATTGGAGCCTTTAATATAGGAGGCCATATTATTAATACCATCAAATACGCTGATGCTTTGTTGTTGCTGGAAAAGCATCGACAAGACGACAGTGATAAAGGTATCGATAATAGATGAGCCTCTTAGAATCGTTGTGAGGAAGAAGAACTGGAAAATATCGGCCAATTCAAGAATCTAGGAAGTCTTCAGATGAAGAATGCCTTCCGCACCAAGGGAATATCACCTTATATGTATCAAGAATAGGGAAGTTGAAGTAGTGGAGAAGATACATGTGGAGAGTTTTAAAATGTGGTGTTGGAAAAGATGGAAAGAATAACGTGGATTCCCAATGTGACAAAAGAAGACGAACAACTATTGAGAGAACATTCCATGACACAGTTCTTCGGAGGAAAGCCAACTAGTTTGAACATATCATGAGAAGAAACTACCGATTGCACGATGTTGTGGAATGAAAGCTCGAAGCAGCACGGGGAGCTGGGAGAAGAAGATCCCAGCTGCGGGGTGACTTAAAACTAAGAACAAAGTACTTAATGCTGAAGGAGAAATCTGAGGATAGAAAGACGTGGAGAGTTAAATTCACAGGCCGAGTTAAAGGACCTACCAGTAGGAATAATAATAATAATAATAATAATAATAATAATAATAATAATAATAATAATAATAATAATAATAATAATAATAAATTCTAGTAAACTTTATTGAAAGCAACATTTTAGGGAAGAAATGTAATGGAAGACGTCGAAAGGAGGATAGTGGAGGTAATATATTGTGTAGACCTACATATAAGAGTTTCCAGGAGATGAGGGGGAACAGCAGAAGGAAGGAAGGAAGGAAGGAAGGAAGGAAGGAATGATTGTAATGAATAAGGCAGTACCCTTAGGGGATGGGGATGATTAGGCCTATTATTATGATGTGTTGATGAAAATCATTTTGCATGTTGCCTTCACAGACGGAAACTTTCTTCTGAATACGAACTTACAGCAGAATGTTCCGTACATCCGTAGTCAGAATGGCACTACCTAAACAATTACTTACCAAAATTAAGTATTTTGAAAAAGAAGAGAAAACTGATAAACTAACCCAATCAAGGACATAATGGACTTTAGAAGAATGGAAGGTAACGGTTCCAACAATCCTTAACTTGGTAATGTTAATAATAATAATAACAATAGGGCCGATGACCTTCGATGTTAGTCCCTTTAAAACAACAAGCATCATCATCAATAACAATAATAATAATAATAATAATAATAATAATAATAATAATAATAATAATAATAATAATAATAATAATAATAATAATAATAATAATAATAATGAAATGGCGTTGGCTTTTAGTGCCGGGAGTGTCCGAGGAAATGTTCGGCTCGCCAGGTGCAGGTTTTTGATTTGACTCCCGTAGGTGACCTGTGCGTCGTGATGAGGATGAAATGATGATGAAAACAACAGATACACCCAGCCCCCGTGTCAGCGAAATTAACCAATGATGGTTAAAATTTCCGACCCTGCCTGGAATCGTATCCGGGTCCCCTATGACCAAAGGCCAGCACGCTAACCATTTAGCCATGGAGCTGGACATAACAATAATAATAATAATAATAATAATAATAATAATAATAATAATAATGGTGAAATGAAATGTCGTATGGCTTTTAGTGCCGAGATATCCCAGGACGGGTTCGGCTCGCCAGGTGCAGGTTTTTCTATTTGACTCCTGTAGGCGACCTGCGCGACGTGGTGAGGATGAAATGATGATGAAAACAACACATACACCCAGTCCCCGTGCCATTGGAATTAACCAATTAAGGTTGAAATCCCGGACCCGGCCGGGAATCGAACCCGGGACCCTCTGAACCGATGGCCAGTATGCTGACCGTTCAGCCAACGAGTCGGACAAAAATAATAATAATAATAATAATAATAATAATAATAATAATAATAATAATAATAATAATAATAATAATAATAATAATAATAATAATAATAATAATAATAATAATATGCTTCAGCTACCGAGTGCAAACATTTTCATTTGACGCCATCTGGCTGCTTGCTAATCAATTTCGACTTTCCGTTTTACTCGAGGCCTACTAAATACTGAATATCTCTTTGGAATCTATGACGGTGTTTTAAGTAAGACGGAGTGTTTGGTTCTATGCCCGGATGCTTTTGCCCATAGGAATTAATCTGATACTCATTATATTCATTTATGGCGTACATTGAGTGTATCAAGTTATATACTGTACGACTTTCTGGCAGGGAATAGAAGCCATGTCCTTCCGGGTCAACTGATCACGCGTTTGTGGCCTGAAGTAGACGGCCGTCATTATTTTGAAGCACTGTTGTTATTATTATTATTATTATTATTATTATTATTATTATTATTATTATTATTATTATTATTATTATTATTATTATTATTATTATTATTATTATTGGCTAGCAGTCCCAAAAGTAAACTTTTCACAGGCTTGTTAAATTACTAATCTTCAGCCGAGTTCGGCTCATTGAGATAGTGCCTTATCTCGAACTATAATTGCTAGTGTATAATTCAAACGGTCAGATTGTGCCAATCATTGTCGGCGTTAATTATACAAACACGCCCACGTTTACCATGATCGATACTTAAGATTACTGCTTGCAGTGCTATCGCTGAAAATCTCGGGCGAAATGATGAAAACTACGTACGTAAATTCTCCTTTCAATTAATTTTTCTGGATGTACTTATAAAAGTTCAGGAGCGAGGTACTTTTTGGGTAAATAAGAAATTCAGTTATTTTTTTCTTAACAGAAATTTCCTCTTTAAAACCCGGTATGTCCCAGGATTGCCACATGGAAATGCCATCTACATGTCTTTATAGTTCTTTATAGTAGCTATTAGCCAGTCAATAATTCCCACACTGGGCGAGTTGGCTGTGCGGTTAGGGCCGTGCTGCTGTGAGCTTGCATCCGAGAGATAGTGGGTTTGAACCCCACTGTCGGCAGCCCTGAATATGGTTTCCGTGGTTTACCATTTTCACACCAAGCAAATGCTGGGGCTGTACATTAATTATGGCCACGGCCACTTCCCACTCCCAGGCCTTGCCCATCCCATCGTCGCAATAAGACCTATCTGTGTCGGTGCGACGTAAAACAAATTGTAAATTGTAAAAATAATTCTCACTGATGTTGAAGTCATTGTCATTCTAGATTAAAGGAGGGAACAAGTACTCCAAAATGGCGTCAGATTTTTAAATTGTTGTTTGGAGAAGATTAGTAGCTTACCAAAATTACTGCAGAATATTATCATCCTGTAATCACTTCATATTGTAGTTTTTATTGGCTGAAGCAATCTCTGCATGTCAACAAATGGTATCAGCTCTCAGTTGATGAGATGCCCCAGCATTATCTGTGCCCTAATATTTCATGGTGTAAGTATAACAGTATTGATACGCATACCTACGAACACCATGGACTTTCTAAAGTCATAATGAATGAAATAAAGCCCACGTGCAGAGACCTAACCCACCCAGATCTCTTGAGTAAGTGTGTTCAATTCAAATGAATCTTTTAATAATCTGACTTGGAATAAAGTGCCCAAAAATGTGTTTGTATGGTACAAACATTTGAAAATGGGAGTACCGGAGGCAATCTTGTCCATTAACGTGGATAATATTGCTAGGGCCGTGGTACTTCACCAACTAGGTATCGAGCCGTGTATTAATACCCTCGCGGCCCTGAAGCCGATGGATGACGTACGAATATATAAACCGAGCTCGATAGCTTCAGTCGCGTAAGTGTGACCAGTATCCAGTATTCGGGAGATAGTGGGTTCAAACCCCACTGCCGGCAGCCCTGAAGATGGTTTTCCGTGGATTCCCATTTTTACACAAGGCAAATACTGGGGATATACCTTAATTAAGGCCACGGAAGCTTCCTTCCCACTCCTAGCCCTCTCATGTCCCATCGTCGCCATAAGACCTATCTGTGTCGGTGCGACGTAAAGCAACTAGCAAAAAATACGAATACAAAAAGTGGACAGAAAAATAGATCTACTGCACTTAAATGTAAGAAAAATCAGGAGAAGTATGAAGAGGAAGAAGGAAGATCAGTATGACCCTGGATGTTGTGCTGGAAATTTTACAAATTGTACCAAGTAAGCTGAAAATTAACATAAACTTTAGAGCTGGTTTACTCAATTTGATGTATTTAAAATTTTAGGTACGCTCATCTTCAAACTGTTTGTACAAAGAATGTGATGCATGTTAAATTTAAGATAATCACCATTATTGAAGCTGGACCACAGAAAATATTTGGTCATAAATTTGGCTAACGAAAATTCAAAAAAAGGTTAATGAAATACATTTCTGAAAATAAATTTAACATGTACCTAAAGCCCAGCATAACAACAGGAAAAACATTAGTTACTCTGCATTAGTGGTTTTATAAATGTGCGTACTTAAAATATGCAGATTTAACATTGGAGGTATAGGGAATACGTACTCTCCTTGAATTAGATACTTGAGTAGTCTGAGAATGATCACAGTAACAAAATAGAAAAAAGGAGATCAAAAGAATCAGATATTTATAGCAGAATTAGGTATATTTTCACTCCCACATGGAATTGATCCATTCGGCTAATTGTTTATTAGTGTTATTACAATTTGTGCCTAAACAATTTCCATTTCCATCCCTCCCCATCGTTGAGCTTCATAGACTTCCTGGAGGAAAGTAGCTGGATGCACTGAGTGCAGAAGTTAGAGGAAAGTCATATAATGTACGATTTACAGAAGAAATATGACATTTAATGGAAGAATACTTATAAGGAATTTTGCCTCGCAAGAGATCTTATAGAGCACGTCTTTGATATAGGCCTTTAAACATTTCAAGAAAACAACCACGCGAAATATTCAATTGAAATTGATAAAATATGTACTGGTATTGTCATTGATGCTTTCACGGCCCGTACTTATAGATATGATACTGTATAGGCTTTTGGGCGTATGCCATGTCAAGGAAATAAGGTAACATTCTTTACGTTTCTCAGAGAACTGTGCTCTGCGTCCTCAGAAGAAATCTCGACTGTCCACGAGAAACGCTTCTTAAATAATGACTCTTTAAAATTTAGAGGTTATAATAGAAGTGGAAATGGTACGTTCATTCGCCACCAGATGGCTCCCAGGACGTGGCACAACGTTAACGTTCCAAGCGGAAGCTGTCCGAACCATCAGAAACAGTCTAAGAGGGTCACATAACTTGTATATGTAAAATATGACATTGACAGGTGTATGACATAGACACAAGCCTGGAATGAAATATCTGGCGACGAGGAACGTACGAATTTGGAAATCACCGAGATGAAATAACAATATTAAAAGAACAGGGAAGGGAACTACCTACGTAAATTCTTAATGGCTGTCAACCAGGTATTACTTAATTAATAGCCGGTGTCCCTGTTGAAATTGCTAGGATTTCTACGTATTTCCACAGCTTCCCGTATAATCCTGGACCAGTAGTGTCTAGTGTGGGTAAGAGCTCGAGCATCTTGGAACATGACATCATGACCCGACGATAGAGTATGCTCAGCTATTGCCGATTTGCCTGGTTGGTTGAGACGAATATTACGTTCGTGTTCCTTGATATGGATATAAATGGACCGGCATGTTTGGCCGATGTATACCTTACCGCAAGTACAGGGCATTTCGTATAATACAGGATGTAAAAGTGGGGACAATTTATCCTTGGTTTTACTCAGACTGTGAGGAATTTCAGTGGCGGTGGAGTGCCTGGAACAGTTGATTTGTCAATGTTGAGTAGTTCACTGTGTGGAGCGGCCACATGAATTGACTGTGTTGACTGTGTGAGAGGTGGACTTTCACTGGAGTCGAGCCAAGGAACAGTCGGGTGTTGTGATGGTCAGCAGCCCTGTATTCATAACCTTCTGCGTGCAGCTATTGTTTCTGAAGTGACCGAGCGTGTGGAGCGAAAGAAGTCGCTACCAGGTAAAGACCGCCCAGATGGAATCGTGCTGTGGTAGACTTGTAAATGGACAGCAATTAGTGGGGCGTGGTCATTCACGGTTGAATATGATTGTGTGTAGGTTTGTACTAATTGGGTCATACAGAATTAAATTAGATTAATAAAACGTACAGTGATATATTCATAACAGTTATATACATAAAGCATATATCGTGTATCAGACATAGTATTTGTGTAAGTTTACAAGATAAGAGTGAATGTCATCTTAATTTATGAATCACCTTCGTACTTCAGAGTGACGTACTGTATTTCAAGTGACGTTGCTACATCTGTGAAGTGAAATGTGGAAGATTGTCTGGGCTCAGTAATTGTCTTTTGACGTGAACCGGATGTCCGTCTATACTACTTGACACTTGAATTCTCGCACTGATCGCACAAAGCAGTGGTATTGATGTCAAGAGGAAAATAATTAACCATCCTACTCGAATATCACTTTAACACGTCTTCAACGTTCTAATTGAAATCGTTCATTAGACACCTCTCGAGCCTTGAAATTCGCTCTTCAGTGATAATGTCAAGCTGACCTGTATGATGGAACGCCAGCCCACGTTCATCACAAGGACCACGTGGTTAAGGATCTCAAAGTTCCAGTGACTGCATCAGTAATCGGATATGCCCTAGCATTCTGTGTTAAAGGTTGTGGCAGTCAGTGAGCATTTAAGAATGCTTAAATGCGCGATCACGTGGCAGTTGAATTAATAGCACGTAATGGATCGCACTTTCGTTTTCGAAAAAATTGGAATTTTTAAATCTCTTTAACACATTAAGTATTGAGAAGATGTTAAACACACTTGTTCTTCCTCATTTTCTCGCTCTCTTCAATGAGACCAGAATAATTATACACAATACGTCTATTATATCTTCGGCCTGGAGGCTGGTTAGATCCTCAAAAAGTACTACCGAGGTTTATGTGGTTATAGGGAAACTACAAAAGCCAATAAGGGTGCGATAATAATATGTACAGCAAAGAATGCGGAGTGAGGTATTTTTCCCATTGCTTTTCTCACTGGGCCATTAACTGCTATCGCAGCACGACTAACCTTTAAGTAGCACATTTCAGACGCACTAGTTGTGCTCGGAATATCGTTATTCAGGACCATGCATTCCTCAGCAGTTTTCATACTGTTACAGCCATAAGGAGGACAGAGACTTCACTGGAGGGTGCACCTTACTCTAGCCTGTGCTAAGAGGTAAGTGCAAACATACTGCATCTATTAATAAATAGCAAGAGGTTAATAATAATAATAATAATAATAATAATAATAATAATAATAATAATAATAATAATAATAATAATCATAATAATTTTACTGATGCCATACGTAGGAGACGCTTGAAATTCTGTGGTAATATATGTAGAACGGTCAAGATCAATGGGTAGAAAGAAATTAAGCAGGATTTATAAGAAATAAACGCTACAGACGATACCGCAAAAAATCATAATCAAATTTCTCGTTGCAAATCGCACGTTCGTCGAAAAACTAAGAATACCGCTGGAAAACAATGGTCGGCGGAACAGAAAAAACACCGCAGCGAATTCATGAAGAGATTTTGGAAGCATAAGAAAAATAAGAAGAGGCCGCCAGACCAAGTTAACAAATTCAAACGCATAACAAAGAAATAGTAATAATAAATATTGTTCCGGGGTATCTATGGAGCGCAGAGTGATGAAAGAAGGTGTGGGCATGAATGGGTCTATCTACGATATCAAAAATGTATTTAAAACTTTAATTAAAGGTTATATTTCTTTTATAATCTCAAACATAACAAACAATATTTTCAGGTACAAGTAATCAGGTACAAAACAGCCATAGAGATACAAAATCGAAAACCCAAGGATAGGTAATTTACAAGTCTTGAGCTTCAAGCTCCAATTTTACCATTCGCAAATGTTGCGTTAGTCAGATAAGGAGAGATATCTCCCAATACATACGTAGTGTTCACGAGCACTTGGCTCCAACAGTAACCATTTACGGCCTTCCAAGGGCACCCCTCAATATTACAGTAAACTTAGAAAAGAGCTTACATGCTCTCCGACATTAATCAATTTCTTACATCCCGCTTAAGGCAACATTACACAAAACCTTACAATCTCTGGCCTCTGTAGGCACAATTTACATTTTTTTTACACACGAGTATCTAATACTCAACCTACTGGGCTTTCGTGGAAAAAGAACTGCTTAAATTAATTGCCCAAACACAAACTGAATAGAGGTGTACACTTGAACTCCTAGAAAATTTAGTATAAAATCCTAATTGGGCACTCGGCTCGAGGATACAGGGGCTAATCCCAAGATACTGAGGAGACTCGAATAATTAATTTAATACTTCACGGAAAAGAGAAACAGTTACAAAATCGTAGTCACCTCACGATAAATTGAAGGGGAACTCGAGAGGATAAAACACTCTATCCCCGATTTACAGCTAAAGACTTTTATAGCGTTTACATAAGACAAGAAAACCATTACATTTCAGAATGAGATGGTTACATAGTTAAAGTTTAGAACCTTCCCCTCGGATAAAATTGCGGAGACAGCTACAAAGGTAGAAAATTGGTGGCCATTACCTGGACTGGTGTTCTGCCTGCCGAAGAATGAGGCACCTCGCCTCCTGTCTTAACACACACACTCAGAAAGACGACGATCAATAAGACAAGGTAGCCGGAAAGGCCGCAGCTTATATACCAGAGGGGATTGTTCGAGAGGATTCTGGACTAAATCCGGACACATCCTCTCATTTTTATTGGCAGAATCAAAAGTTACACCCAAACACCAACAAGAAGTCTGCGATAGGCTGAAAAATAAAGAAAAAATATGATTGGCCAGACACCAAAGCTGGCGGGAAGAGAAGGAAGTGTTGCAAACTTTGAAAAAAAAATGATAGTTAATTTTCTTGAGGAAACCTATAAACACAAAATTTATTTCAATAACAAATTATTCCACTTTGCACCGGAGTGCGTGACCTCAGCTTTTGTAGAGACATCTATGGAGAAAAGTTCAAACTTCTTGATGTACACCAAAACAAAACAAAACAAAACAAAACAAAACAAAACAAAACAAAACAAAACAAAACAAAACAAAACAAAACAAAACAAAACAAAACAAAACAAAACAAAACAAAACAAAACAAAACAAAACAAAACAAAACAAAACAAAACAAAACAAAACAAAACAAAACAAAACAAAACAAAACAAAACAAAACAAAACAAAACAAAACAAAACAAAACAAAACAAAACAAAACAAAACAAAACAAAACAAAACAAAACAAAACAAAACAAAACAAAACAAAACAAAACTAAACAAAACTAAACAAAACAAAACAAAAAACAAAAAACAAAAAACAAAAAACAAAACAAAACAAAACAAAACAAAACAAAACAAAACAAAACAAAACAAAACAGATCCAATCACTTTAGGAAACTTAGAAATGACAAACTTCTCAGTTATTCAGTAGTGACATCTTCTGATTAATGTCCCAACTTCATGCAGTAGCAGTTTCACGTTTTGTTTGATAGATAGAGTTCTTTAAGGCCCTTATTTTGAATGTGGGGAGTTGAGGTGTACCTCCCGGTACAATAATAATTACCAAGTTTTTTTTATGGTTGAGCCGTATATGTACAGGATGGCGATGTTTTAGGAAGTCAGTCTCCCCAAGCAGCTAAATTTAACTGCGAAGGTGGTCATTGTGCCACGCCTTGCATAGTCTCTCCTTTCCCCCGGCTACTATAAGCTCTATGGTGGTGGTGGGGGGGAGGGGGGTTAGTATCTAGAACATACCTCTCACTCGACTGTCAGATAGGAGTTTGCGGTGTCGTTATGTAACTTGAAGCTACGTCATTTATTTTTAATGGTCTGACTTGTACATTGGTAATTTACATATAACAGGCATCCAAGTGTTGCTGGATTTTAAGGCTTTCCTCTAAATTCATATTGTCCGAAAGTATTTCTACGAAAGAAAACCACGAAATTTCCTTTGACAGAACCAGATTTTAGCAGCTGTGCCCCAAAAGCTCGAAGGAAGTTTCCAAGGAAACACCCGAACCTGAGTATGGAAATGATTCATAAATACACGTTTGTGATCCTAAAAGTCGGTCACTATAACCTTCTTTGCTGATGTTAACGTTTTGAACCACTTGGGCAGTGGGTACAAGGCGTTTTACCATATCCTGCTTGTTTTGCCTCCAATGTCACATGATGGCTGTACAGTTCATCTGTTGCAACAGTACGATGGACGGCAGGCCTCCGTCGTGAAGCCACATCATGTTCAGGAGGGAGGCCCATCCTGGAGGCCTCGTGTAAGTCTGTGAGTCGCCTCGTCTCCGGGTGTGAGCACTTCCTTCTGTACCCCAGTTGCACATATACAATGTTATGCACAGTGCCAAGGAGATGTTCACTTGACTAGCAATATTATGATGTTCAAATGCGTCAATCATCCTGAATTGGACATTCAACACGGAACACGTTGTTGACTGCGGTGGATGTGCTTGATCGACCCAGGCAATGTTCATGCTACACGTCTGTATTGCCATTATCGAATACAGTGCATCACACCAACATCTATTTCCGCGACCTCACGTTCGCATTGTTTAGCATATCTCAAAGAGATTCAGATGAATGTTTTTGTTAGTACGGTGCCCTTTAGTTGCAAAAAGTGGATTATACTACGCACTTCCATCTTTGACAATGATTCCGCACGTGCCATTATAGAACAACTGTTGTGACGGTGGATACCTCACATGTTACACTACCGAATGGCCGTGTGCCTCAGCTGTCGTCCCGTTTATTCTGCCTGGCGTGACATTCGAATACTAAAGTGAATAATACTTCAGGGCAATTGGGGTAGTTACCTTATTTATTGAACCACCCTCGTATTTGACTTTTATATTTTGTTCCGGTCTAATTGACCTTTTTGACTGGAACTTACTTTGTCTATTTCCTTTGCTTCTTGATTTTGTCATTGTCACTTCCATACCCATAAGAATTAAGTACAGGTGTGTATGGAATTCATGTTCTAAAGCCGGGCTGAGTGGCTCAGATGGTTAAGGCGCTGGCCTTCTGACCCCAACTTGGCAGGTTTGATCCTGGCTCAGTCCGGTGGTATTTGAAGGTGCTCTAATACGTCAGTCTCCTGTCGGTAGATTTCCTGGCAAATAAAAACTCCTGCGGTACAAAATTCCGGCACTCTCGGCGTCTCCGACAAACGTTAAAAAGAAGTTAGTGGGACGTAAAAACAGTATTATTATTATTATTATTATTATTATTATTATTATTATTATGTTCTATACTCAACAGTTTGCGGAATCATTTTCATTTGGCATTTTTCTGAGGCTAAGTGCATTTCTTGGAGATTTTTGCTGTACATCCGTTAGGCAGACCTCTATGCTTGTAGCAACATGAACTCTTGTCATGTTTCGAGTCCAGTTACCGGTTATCAGTAAGAAAGCCCACCAGCACAGGTACGCTCATTAGCATTTTAGTTAATACAGTTCCTGTACAGCAACAAAGTATGGAATTATCCTCAGCCACAACGTGACCTGCATGTTGTTGAAATCATCGATATGGCAAAAGCAGTACAAATTTCGATAAACAGAATGAAGTAAAGCAAGTAGATAATTTGTTAATTGAGAGTTTATTTGCAAACTAACTGCTTTGTCGTCTTGATATAGCGCACAGGCTTCAGTTTATTCTGTGAGTCGTTTTAGTATACTACCGAGCTCGATAGCTGCAGTCGCTTAAGTGCAGCCAGTATCCAGTATTCGGGAGATAGTAGGTTCGAACCCCACTGTCGGCAGCCCTGAAAATGGTTTTCCGTGGTTTCCTATTTTCACACCAGGCTGTACCTTAATTTAAGGCCACGGCCGTTTCCTTCCCACTCCTAGACCTTTCCTGTCCTATCGTCGCCATAAGACCTATCTGTGTCGGTGCGACCTAAATCAACTAGCAAAAAAATATGTTTTAGTATACCTGGGTACTGTGTGCAGAGAGCACTTCGTTAAGTTCTTCTGCCCAGAAACATTTTAGTTCCCAGCTGGTCGAAGACAACGAATTGGACATTTGGTGGTTCGTACAGGAATTTAGGCGACCACGACTCATTTTATGTAACGCTGTTATTAACTGTGTTATTAAGTGTTCTCACATTGTTGAGCATCTACTTTTTTTATTCATAAGCCATCAGCACTGCCATCGTCTTAGTGCCCATGTTAATGTGCAATGTGTATTACCACATTCACATTTATTTAGTAGAGTATATGCAGGTATTGGGGAGCGGAAGTTTGTTTTCCAAAATCTAATGCGAGAGAGCGTAGGAAACACGTTAAAAGCAATCGTCGGGATAGGTACTTTCGAAATAGAGAATAAAACTGCATATATATATGATTCGAAAGTCCATCTCTTTTACTTTCAGTCATATGGACGCTGGTGTGATTGCCGGCTGGGCCAGGGATTTCATCCGTGTCTGGTTAATTCCTCTGGATGGGGACTGGGAATTTGTGATCATCATATCACACAACTTCGTTCACTTACAACACATCACACTACCACCCTCCATAAAAAACGCAATAGTGAATGTCAGGGTTGGGGTCAGGAAGAGTATTCGGTCGTAAAGTTGGTTTAATCCACATTCGTGTCGATCCCAGATAATTGAAGAATTAAGATCTACGAGAATTGGAACATCCTATGTTACGAGTGAGTGAAGGTGCGAAAAATAAAAACACAATTAAGTAAGAATGCCACCAGATATTAATTTGATTTGAACCATTGATTTTAATTCCTCAGCTGATCATAGAATCCAAGATCGAAGGAAAATACGAATACGATATCCTGGGGTCGTTGGATTATTTATTTATCGTATGGCATATAAATATATACAGAAACAAGAAAGCAAGTACATTATATTTTAATGTCCAAAGATGTTATCCATTCTAGAGCCTCTGTATTGGCCTCTAGAAAATCAAACCAATCTCCAGGGTAGGCTCTTCTGCTACACTCCTTTACAATGTGTTCGATGGTTTGAAAAGGAGCACCACAGTCACGCTCGGGGGGTTGTATCTTTCCCCATTTATACAGGGACGCAGCACAGACACCATGACCACATCGAATCCTATTAAGGATGGTCCAAGTTCTTCTTGGGAGATCAGACCTCGAATTAGGTGGGAAGAAAGGCCAGAGATTTTCACCTGTTTTTGAGATCCAATCTTCCTTCCATTGGGCATAGGGGTTGAAATTGTTTTCTATGAGCTTCTGAGCGAAAAGGTTATTCTGCGGGAGGAGCCTCCGACAGTGGTCCGTCATTGTCAATACGGCAACTCTGAAGTAGGAATAATTACTCCAGGAGAGTCATAAACTTTCTTTGAGGAGATGGCACCAGAAGAAAAAAATCTTTTAATTCTTGGTTGAAGTTATAGTTCACATTTTCTTACGATGTAAATATAGTGAATTCTTGTATTAATATGGATTAGTTGTAAGTAGGAGTCCGTTGCTATATTTTGGTGGATACGGTACTTTTGTACAGGCCAGAGCAACAGCTACCTTCCACCGGATTCTTAATCTATTTAATGACTGTGGCAGTATGGAAGCTGTTTAAGTATGGATGGTGCTGAACAATGATATTGAGATCGAGCGAGTAGGCCGTGTGGTTAGGGGCGCGCGGCTGTTAGCTTAGATTCTGGAGATTGTGGGTTCGAACTCCACGGTGATTTTCCGTGAATTCCCATTTTCACACCGGGCACCACTCCTAGCACTTTCCTATCTCATCGTCACAATAAGACCAATCTGTGTTGGTGCGACATAAAGCAGATAAAAAAAACATTCGGTACACGACTATTGTGTCCAGATATTAGGCAAAAATGCTACTCATAGGACAAGTCTTGCTTCAAAAATACTTTCTGGTCCAGTGAGCATAAGAGTGACAAATTATCTTACTCCTTACCTTGCCTCATTTTAACAGCAACATTGGTATTCACAGTTTCCGTGTAACCGCATAACCGTTTTTGATGGAAATTGAGTATCCAACCAGACTTTATTCTGATGGCCTAACAACCACAAGATGAATATAATGTTATTTTTTTCTTACTAGAACATATTTGGAGTGAATATGCATTTACGCTGGATTAAATCAGGCACTCCTTCGAGGCGGATAGTCATAGGAACCCTTAGCACTTGAGAAACGAAGGAAAGCTTCCAACTTCAGCCACATCTTCCAAAATAATGAATACAAATTGATACAGAAGGCAAGCCAGAAGGGAATCGTAGACGTGGACGGAGAAGATGTCACACAGTGGTTCAGTACCCACGATACTGTAAGTGTGATACAGGAAAACTACTGTATAACGATCGCCAACCTTATGTACGGTCGTATTAGTAAGTCAAGGCGTGAAAAAATTAGAAATTTCTTGGAAGTTTAATGCTTAAAACATTTCGCTCACCCCGCTACTTGCCCTCCTTTTTCCACTGAACAAAGTTATTGCTCACATAATTTCCCTCAACGCCCTGCATAGCAACCACGACTGGAGCAAGGGAACTGGCTTCAGTCCAAATGTAGTCGCTGGAGGTAACAGACGATTAAGAGCTTAGATAAGTATAGAAAACTTTCTCAGATTTACTAAGGTGATGGTAAGGAACTACCACAATCGTAATTTGCCTCACTTGCACATAACAATCATTGACAAGTTACTCCCCCCCCCCGCACGGCACTACAGCCCTTGGAAGGCCTTGACCTACCAAGCGACCGCTGCTCAGCCCGAAGGGCTGCAGATTACGAGGTGTCGTGTGGTCAACACGACGAATCCCCTCGGCCGTTATTCTTGGCTTTCTAGACCGGGGCCGCTATCTCACCGTCAGATAGCTCCTCAATTCTCCTCAGGTAAAAGTCCCTGACCTGGCCGGGAATCGAACCCGGGGCCTCCGGCAGGCACACTACCCCTACACCACGGGGCCGGCTCATTGACAAGTTAACGCAACGTAAATAATCTTGTACATATTTACGCATGTTTCAAAGTGATTTGATAGAATCTGAGGATGTTCTTGTAGAATGAAACACGCCATTCATTGTTTTCAACGTGTGCTTTGTTACTGGTATGCTACAGTGTTACATGTGTTATAATGAGTGTTTCCGAGAGATCGAAAAGCTTTCAAGTTACATTAACTGAATCGACACTGAAATGTATGACTTCCTTCTTGTCAAAGCACAATCTCACTCTGGACTTGCTACCACCGACTCTTGTGTAGCGCAAGTGACTGAGCGAAGGTGTATCGGCCGATGAAGTTCTTGTGATCACCCGGTCATCAGGTAATTGGATGAACGTGTATAAGCAGATGCCAAAAGTGATACAGCAGCTTATGCTTTTACAACCGCTGTCTGGAAGAGTATAGAAGAAATTTTCCTCGCTTTCTGCTCTTTACCCAATAATGAGAGTGCGGCCTCTTAACAATGCAGGACCGGGCGAGTTGGCCGTGCGTTTAGGGCCCCGCAGCTCTGAGCTTGCATCCGGGAGATAGTGGGTTCGAACCCCATTGTCGGCTGACTACATGACTACATGTCCAGAATATTCTTGTGTATTTATCGAGATAACAACCGAGGCATTAGTGTAATGTACAATGCCATTCTCAATACAGTATAATGCCTATGAACGAAAGTGAAGGTCACGCTTTCTGGAAGAAACAGTGAACACATTTAATTCCGAAGGAAAACTCACTTTACTAAATAAATATTTATGTAGCTTGTGTGCATTTTCGCATAAATGAGGCGTTAACTGAGTGCTTAAATTGCAGGAGTACTCAAATATTCACGCCACACAAGTTGAATACATTATTTTGTCTGTCATCGTAATAAAAATATCTATTCTGTTGAAAGAAATATATTAACAAGAATTTTTTTTGCTAGGGGCTTTACGTCGCACTGACACAGATAGATCTTATGTCGACGATGGGATTGAGCCGTATCCTGCCGGCCCATAATAATAATTAGAGTATTATTTGACCCAATATGTAAAATTTATTCATAAAAGTTAGAGTCTAATATGTTAAAGCATCGTATCCCAAGATAGTTGATACCGGATGTTGAGCAAGACAGTGAGTCGCTGGATATTGCTTCAAATTTCCGTATGACCGTGAGAAAGGGTGGCGTAACCAAGCGCTGGCAAGGATCGACACGTGTAGTAGATGCTCACCAAGCAAGATATTTCAGCCAATGGGAAATTCAGGATTTGGAAAATATGGAGGCCACACCGCGCCAAATCTTAATTCCAGAAGGACCAACGTGCTCAGTTGCTAAAGTCAGTTTCTGTCGGTAATCGGTTTTCTACAGTTTCAGAAGTCAGATATATTTGGAAATGTAATATAAAAATTGGTGGAAGCGATTTGCTAGTGTTTGAGCTGTGTTTTGTAAATATATCACAATAAATATTCTGATTGGTGGTTGGTTCAGACACCCGGGAACCCCAGTATTGAAATGGCGTCACCGAAGCCTCCTCAGTAACCCAAGATCTGGAGAGCGTCACTCTGTTAAATGCTTGGATAGTGCGGAAGCACAAACTCTGAATTGGTGATCGTGATTAACGTAGTGTTATTCCAGTAACAGTAACTGGTTTTAAATGATATTTTAAATTGTGCTGTTGGAAGATTTACTGTTCTTGAGTAAATGGAAGAGTATATTTTGGCAGAGTTTACTTTCAATATATAAAGACGGTGCTTAGTGACCGATGTGTAGCAAGTGTAGTGGAGACGTGCTATTGTTTCACTACTCCGCGACGGGCGCGTTTCGCGAGGAACTTTCGTGGCGAACCGTGTGCTGCTTTTCAAACTGTATTCTCACCCTTTAAGTGAAGTGTGTATTATATATGTATCAGTGTGTTTAGCTGATCTTGTAAAGAGAAAGGGTATTTCGGCTCGTAGCATTAAGCAGCGAAGATATTGTCAACCATAGTCTTCTGTGTTCCAGTGGATTATTTTCAAGCAAGATGATGGCTATGCATGCAGAAGAAGGAAGTGCATTCCCACATGTTAATGCTGTGATTAACATGGAGTAAATCCCTCAATCAGCGGGGATGTAAGCTGCTATCCTGGTATCTCGAGAGTCGTCGGATGGAATTCAGTTAAGCTGCATGTGTTATTTATGGCATGATATGTAAATTATGTTAAGGTACTAGGGCAGTGTAGATAGAATTTTTAACTTAATGTAAAGTAAGCCTGACGGCATGTGTTTGTTTTAATTTGTTACTATGATAGATTCGGATACGAGAATAATGCATATATATTTTATTTTCATTTTGCTTTATGATGAGATAATTGGGAAAATGAGGAATTGATAGGATTAGTTGTTGTTTATTTACGCATGTTACTTAGTATAGGATATTCCGATTTTTCCTTATTTATATGCTAGAAGGGCTAGATTGACAGGTTCATCTTTATTCAACGTTCAATACGTATTAGTTCATTTCATTTCGGTTATTCAGAGAGACAGGTATAGATATTCTGCATGACGCATGATTTTACGGAAGCTGACTGAAGGAGCTGCAGAACGTCGTTGTTAAAATAAGATCTTTGAGTTAAGTTGGATTCTGTTTGTCTGATGGTCTGTAAAGGACACGAACTGAGTCTCATAATGTGGAAGGCCAATGGGATTTATGAGAAATAATGAGATAAAGATTGCATGCTGAATTACAATGTATTGATGCAGGCTGATTGTATGCCTGACAAGAGAAAGAATATTGTGCAGATGTGTGTGCCTGCTAAGTGTCTTCTGAGTGTATATTGTGATCAGAATGGACAGTATTAATTCCAGACTATTGAGTCTGATGATATTCAATGGTGAAAGAATGCTAAAAAGGAATGAATATACGTGATTTTCCGTGTAGCCGGCGAAAGGCGTTATCTCATGGCAAGCTGATTTCTGGCCTGTGCTTATCTAGGCGTGAATGAGACGATACTTCCTTGTGACAGCCTCGGGAGACAGAATCCAAACTTTCGCATAGTGTTGAGTTCAACATTTCTTTTCAGCTCGTAATCTACCCGGAAGTACATGACAGATGACCGCGCTGTTGAGCGCTCAAATGCAGCAGAAGGAGGCAATGTTGCCCATTGCTTTCTTCATGATATCAAGGGTTATTTATATGTTTTTCCCTTACAGGATGATGTTTTACATTGTTATTTGTGATTGTATACCTTGTCTCGTTGTTTTAAAAGGGAACAGCCCGAGTGCTGAAGTATTGATGGTTTATCTAGTTCTGTCTAGATATTTTGCAGTGAACCGTGATTCACATTAGAATCTGTGTAGCATTTAAGACTTTACTCGATATCCGATGTACAGTGGCGGTCAAAATAATAGAGCCTCCTCTATTGACGAGATTAAGAACTAGGATATCTATTAGTTCTCAAAATCTCCACGAGTGCCGTATTGTCAGTCCCTTTTAGACAATATCAGGGAAGACGTCGCTGCTGTCTGTAGTCGTGCGAAAGGAAGCGTTTGAGCTAGACGTTCGAAAAGAGGCATAAAGGTAAGAATCTTATGAGTCAAAATAATAGAGCCGTTTTACAGAAGTCCCGTTCAAATTGATTTTTTGCAGTTGTTTGGGGGGCTAGTGATATTATTTGTAAACAAACCTCCACTCAATATTATTTTGTATGTAAACTGACGTTTGGTTTTGTTTACATTCTTCTAGATGGGCAGAGCAGAGCATACAAGTGATGATGGTCGTATAGTAATGTTCCGGATATTCAAAAGTGGGATCCATGAATCAAATAGCCAAAGATTTACACGTTTCGCGAAAACGAGTCCAGAACGCCATTAGACTGGCAAAACAAACAAAGCCGCAGGTGGGGAACAGGGGGCGATCTCGTGTAACTACTCCTCGCGTAGACAGACTCATCACTAGGGAAGTAATGAAACCCATTTTTGTCACCACCACGACTGAAAGCCATTTTGTTTAGCGACAAAAATGATGTTCAACCATCAACTTCAACGATTCAAAGACGACTGAGATCCGCAAAATTGAATGGGCGCATTGCGAGACAGGAGCCACATGTTTCAAAAGCTAATGTTCGGAAAAGGTTGGCCTTCGCCCGGAGAAATGAACACAAACCCAATATTTGATGGAGGAACATCCTTTGGTCCGATGAATCCAAGTATAATAGGTTTGCCTCAGACGGAAAAGTCTATGTGCGCCGCCCACCAAACCAGGAATTTAATCCCAAGTACACTTTAAAAACTGTGAAATACGGTGGAGGAAGTGTTACGGTATCGGGATGTCTTTCATGGTATGGCCTTGGTCCAATACACCGTATCAACGGCATAATGAACGCAGAAATGTACAACGACATCTTAGCAAATGTGATGCTGCCTTATGCTGAAGAGGAAATGCCGCTGAAATGGAAATTTCAGCACGATAACGATCCAAAGCATACTGCAAGGATCATAAGGCAGTTTTTTCAATATCACCATATCGAAGTATTAGAGTGGCCACCTCAATCCCCTGACGCATCATCCGTCGAGAACTTATGGGAGATCGTAGACAAGAGAATTGACCGCTCAAAAGCTACGTCTTTAGATAAACTTTGGGAAGAAATCCAGAGAGCCTTGTATGCGATCAGCAGCGACGAATGCAGGTGTTTAGTCGACTCTATGGGTAAGAGGTGCAGATAAATCCTCAAAAATAAGGGTTACACCACGAAGTACTAATGCACTCCTATGCAAAAACGACTGTTCCTGTAAATTTCATAAGACTTAGATCAAGTACAAAATATTTGTGTCAATTGGCTCTATTTTTTTTGACCCTGTGGTCTGGTATTATTTTGAATATTATTGATTAGTTTCAGTTGTGTTATCTATATAACTGACTGTGGTACAATGTGACTCTGTTGTAATGGTTCCTGTACAACGTAAAATTTTGTTTCCATCATAGTACAAACATGTCTAGTAATAAATTTGCACTTTATTCTAAACCTTTGCCAGGTGGCTCTATTATTTTGACCACCACTGTATATAGATGTGTTTAGTTTGATTATTTAAATTGTTGTAAATATAGTATAGGATATGCCCCTAGTATTTTGCATAACTTACATAGCGTCCATTGCGTCTTAATTATTTTCCTTTTCGTCGTAACTCTTCTTTATAATGTAACTTTTATTTAACAGTTGTATTTCGGCGACTCTCGGTTTTAACTTAAATTTGGAAACCGTATCGTTGTGATGCGATAGTGTGTAACTCCATACGGAAATACCACATGTCAGTGTTTGCGTACACTTGTTGCCATACAATATAAACAATGGACTATAAGAAGAAACTCAGTCTTGATGTATATAATGTTCTTTGTTGAACTTGATTTTTGATTTCAAATTTTGTCTTATCATTCAAGTAACGTTTTGTTTTCCATTTATTTTCTACATTTTTGAGTTCATTTTGACATATTATTTTTTCTTGATTTAATTGTTTTCTCGTAATATGATCGGGGATATTTATCAATAAATCCATCTTACCCCCTATGATTGTTTCTCATTCGTGTTATACCTCCATTTCCTGTCAATGATTGATATTTTAGAGTGGAACTTCGACTTTTATCCCGACCCAACCGAAAACCAACCCACACTCTGCCCAACCCTGAGTTAGTCGGATGTTCATACAGGAATGGAGGCATCGTCCTAGAGGGTATTTACCCTTAGGTACGGTACCGGATAGGACAGGCCTAGGAGTTGGAAGGAAGTGGCCGTGGCCTTAATTAAGGTACAGCCCCAGCATTTGCCTGGTATGAAAATGGAAAACCACGGAAAGCCATCTTCACGGCTGCCGACAGTGGGATTCGAATCCACTATCTCCCGGATGCGAGCTCACAGCCACGCGCCTCTACGCGCACGGCCAACTCGCCCGGTTTAACAAGAAGTAAGATTACGTGTAGCATATTAGAAATGTTGGGATTCCTTAGGAATTATGTATTAAAATTGTGTGTCTGTTGGTGTAAATGTAGAAGGCTACGATGTATAGTAGGCTATGATTTATCTACGGGAAACAGAAATGTTATAATGTACTGTATTACATCTACATTGTTGGTTTTCCTTCAATACATATGCTTCTCGAAATCAGCTGGATAAGGTTATGTACAAAATATAATAAAATTGTTGAAATATCTTCCTTTACTTCATAGCAATAATCAGTTCGATACATTCTAATGTGTTTCGATATATGAAGTGGAAATTATCATTAACTCCGTGTTGCAGGAACATTGTGAAAGAAACGATGTAATACAGTAGGTCAAGAGCTCCACTGTAATATTATTTTATCGCAGACGTGTGGTAAATTAAATTTATTTTACAATGTTCAAACGCTTAAGTGGTTAGTTAGAAAACGGGCTAGTCTGGTTGCGGTTATAGGTAACAGGTTTAGGTCACTACTCATGCATGCTGAATGTCGAACTAAATAGCGTAGTTACGCTTGCAATAACCAGTATGTGAAATATTTTAACTGAGAATTTCTGTCGGTAAGTTTTCGTCATCTAAGGTTCAATACTGTGCGAATCTCCAGTTCCGCTTTAGCCTTAGCACGAGCAACACGTATCTCGAGCAAGTGTGTCCAAGTGTGGAGCCGTACAGTGAAGTGGGGAAAGCCCGTTTGGTTTCAGTGTTTTGCGTATTATACGCTTAGGGAACTAACGACATTACGGAACGATGATAGTTGAAAGGAAAAATACAATCGTCATCACTTTCACAGAACGAGATATACCAAGACCAGCCCCCTACGAAATCCACGAGTCGATTTTAGAAAATTTGAAACTTGATGAAGCCGACATCGAAACATTACAGCTCAACGGAATTTCCCGACAAGTCTTCATTAAGTGCAGGAGGCAAGAGACAGTTGATCATCTTCTCAAGCACTATGCAGGTGAGCAATATTTTGTTCATAGCAATGGCTATCGTAGTAAAATAACTGTTGATTCGGCCGGCCTAGGGATTAAACTTGTGAGAGTTTTTAACCTCCCCACCGAAACATCTCATGGACACATTTCAGACGTTTTGCGTCAGTACGGGACTGTACTTTCAGTAAGTGATGAAACGTGGAGTTCCAATTTTCGATATAAGGTGCACAATGGCATACGTGCAGTACGCATCATGCTTAAAAAACATATCCATTCCTACGTAGACATAGCAGGAAATAAGGCTTTAGTAAGTTATGATAACCAACCACCAACCTGTGCCAGCTGCAGTAAGATAGGCCATTACCGTAGTGAGTGCCCAACGCGCCGTTTACCAGTTCAAACACCTGCTACACCCGACAAGCCAACCTGGGCGACCTTGACTTCAGCCTTGGGGAAGCTACCGACGCAACGTATACCTCTCACAACAACACAATTCACCCCAGATTTTCCAGAGGTGGACACACGATCAGCTGATACACCAGACTCACATGTAAACACACCGTCCGCACAACAGGCAGAAATAACCACAGAAGAGGAAGAGACACAAGTAGTGCAGCCAGCACACAACCACCTTGAGGAGACAACAGAACCTGTTTGCGATAGAAATTCCCCAGTGGAACAGTCGCTCAGCTTATCAACCTACCAAAAAAATACCCAGTTAAATGATGTACCGGTACTATCAGAACCACCCTCACAGCACCAGCCACAACTTTGTGAACCTGTCAGCGAACCGTTCCCGACACCTACCAGTGACATGAATGGCTTAAAAAATGACACCACCACACAGTCTGTGCAGACGCATTCCGCACAGTGCACAAACAAAGTAGGCGGTGACGAAGGTAGTTTACTGGAAACGGAAACCACCAATTCAAAATCCAACCAAGCAGTTAGTCACAGGGATCCAAGATTAAAAAGATCGGTTGAGGGGAATGATAGGAAGAAAGTAATAAAATTAAGTAAATGTCTTTCACAAACCTAATCTGAAGAATATTTACGTGCTGTTGGGTAACGCCAAACGAGTATGGAAGCTGCTAATGTTTTTTTCTTGGTAATCTTAGCTGTGACGTCAGTAGTTAGCTGCTACGGTACTCTGAATGTGAACTGCCTCCGAAGTCAGAGCAAGCAGGTCTTGCTAAAATAATTTATTAAAGATTATGATTTAGACGTAGTTTTCTTGCAAGAGGTTAACGTCACGAACTTAGCTTTCCTTGGATCTCAATACAGTTATATAATCAATGCCGGAGAAAATTTAAGAGGAACTGCCATCGTCTATAGAGCTGGGATAAATATCAAACTCAGTGAATGTCACCCGAGGGGAAGAATTTCATGCATACTTACCGAAGATAATACACTGATGATTAATATATATCTACACTCAGGAACACACAGACGCCAAGAACGGGAAGATTTCATTCAGAAGGAACTGCCTTATTTTCTGCGCCACAATTACGATAACATTATTCTCGGAGGTGATTTCAACTGTGTATTAAATGCAAAAGATCAGACAGGTGAATTCCATCCCTCCCTGCCATTAGGGAGAGTATATCGCGAACTTCGGCTTTGTGATGTGTGGGAAGTTCTTCATGGTAACAGAGTCGAATATACTTTCTTCCGAGGTACGGCTGCTTCACGTATCGACCGCTTTTATGTAAATAAAGAATCAGAGAATAATATCCGAGCAGTAACTGTTAATGTTGCACCATTCAGCGATCATCATGCAGTAGTGATGAAGACTGCGGGGCATAGACCGGCGGCACAGATGGGAAGGGGTTACTGGAAAATAAACAGCTCCTTACTGTCTGACGACGATATACAAAATGAATTTTCACTCCTGTGGAATGATCTGGAAACTCGAGTGCGAAGAGGTGGACAACTTTCGATCAAATCTTGGCTATACAAGTTTAAGCCAGCTATTCAGAGCTTTTTCAAACGAAAGGGAGTAGAAAAGGCCATCAGCAGACGCCGTACGCTGCATTCTTATTACGTGATTCTTCACGATCTTGACACCCGTCAGCAAGCCGGAAATGACGTATCCAATCATTTGACCGCTGTTAAACGCCGAATCAACTCAATACAGGAAACTATTCTCCGAGCAGCAATCATTCGCTCCCGTGCAACATCAGTCATACACGAAGAGAAAGCACAGTTGTACCACCTTACCTCCGAAAAGAATAAAGCGAAAAATAAATACATTCACTCGTTAATTACAGATGACAATAGGAGTCTTACCACTACAAGAGACTGCATTACTGAAGCCGAAAAATTCTTCCAGAGAACATGTAGTGAAAGTGAGATATCGATACCCGAGCAAAACAAAATACTATCCTACTTAGATCAACGTTTGCCTGAGGAAGGAAAACAGCAGCTGACCCGTGAGATCACCGAGGAGGATGTTCTAAAGGCCCTGCACACTGCAAGTGACAGATCAGCTCCTGGCCCAGACGGTCTCAGCTTCACCTTCTACAAAAAGTACTGGCCAGTCATTAAACATACGCTCGTAGAATTGATGAACATTCTATTAAACAACTCCGAAGAATCAACTGGATTCAGCGAAGGCATAATCATTCTTATTCCAAAAGTGTCAATGCCCCGAACTTTATCAGACTATCGTCCTATAACCTTACTAAATGCAGACTACAAATTATTTATGAAAATTCTGGCCAACAGGTTACGACAGTTTCTGGCAACCATCATTCAGCTAGGGCAGACGTGTGGCATTCCGAACAAGAAAATCACTTTTAATCTCCAAGCAATTAGAGATGCTATATTATTATGTGAACACTACCCTCACAATGACGCAGCAATACTTAATCTTGACTTTGAAAAGGCTTTTGATCGAGTTCACCATGGTTATTTGTTTACGATTCTCGATAAGTTTGGTGTTCCACAGTCAACATGTAGTATCATTAGATCTCTATACACTCATGCTCATTCCCGAATTCTCCTCAATGGTCATTTCTCCAAACCTATTCCAATACGAAATTCAGTGCGACAAGGATGTCCTCTATCTATGATCCTCTTCGCCTTAAGTATAGAACCCTTCATTCGAGCTGTCCATCACCTCCTAAAGGATGTACCAAATCCGCACAAGACGTTTACCGTCCGAGCGTATGCTGACGACGTAACACTTTTATTACGGAACCGAGCCCAAGCGGATCAGCTGATTGGAATAATATCTGTGTACGAAAGAGCCGCCAACGCGAAAGTGAATTATCAGAAATCTGTCTTGTTACCTCTCGGTACCTGGCCAAACCACATCACAATTGCTGGAATCCCTGTCAAAGAAGAAATAACAATTCTCGGTTTGAAATTTACAGGCAAATTTCAGGAGACAGTCGAAAAGAATTGGACTGCACTCATCAACACTGTCCGGAACACTGACGACGGATCTCAGCAGAAATCTTAATATAATACAGAAAGTATGGCACATTAACTCATTCGCTCTGTCCAAGATATGGTACGCGGCTCAGGTCTTCCCCATTTCAGAGAAACATGCACAAAGAGTGGAACTTGGAATGAGTTACTATCTATGGAGAGGATACATATATCGCATATCAAGAAATCAGCTCAGAAGGCCAGTTGATCAAGGAGGCCTAGGTCTCATCGCCGTCTCCGCTAAATGCCAGACTCTGCTTCTCAGGTCAATTCTACTGGCAAAGAACGGACTCGGGGATATTAATGATATGCATTTTTGGACATCACCTCGAACTGGAAGCTTTAAACGAGTACTGCATACTATTGAATCTTTCTATCCTCATGTGAATCAACAGTGTATTCCACCCACGCAAATCATCTACCGTCGTCTTTTAAACCGTCAACTTGTTACCCCACAGATCATGGAAAAATTCCCCAACAGAAAGTGGAAAAATATCTGGAAGCAGTTCACAACACAAGAGATCCCAACAGACTGGAAAAGTTCAGCATACATAGCCATCCAAGATGCCATACCAACCGAGGAGAAAAAATTTCGCCACAACTTGGTCCAGTCACCCTTGTGCCACAAATGTGAGATTCCAACTATTGACACACAACTCCACAGACTAACTCGATGTGATGGTATGATGGACGTTTGGCGATGGACACTGACTCTGGTGCAGCAGTTAACATCTTCCAATAACCCTAACGATATATATCGTATCTTGTTAGCTTTGGACATACCCAACAGGAACAACAAGTTTTCCCTAGTATGGCTAGCAATGGGCTTTCTTCATTATGCGCAGACCAACGAGAAATGCTCTGTACAAGGTTTTAGGCAGTTTCTCAAGACAGCGAGACAAAAACTGAAAGTGTATAGTGCTTCTGGAGGTCACGAGAAATTCAATGAACTTTTTGTTCTTAACTTGTGATGATACAGACTGTGTAAATAATACTTTGTCTCTGTTTGCATTTATTTGTTTCTCTATTTAATAATCTAAATTAACGATGTAATTGTATAGTGTATCGGTCACCGACGAAAGTGGATCGCCTTCCCGTTCCTCATTAAAGTGATGGATCACGTGTGTTAATTATATATATATATATTTTTTAACAATATATCTTAATGGTCGTGATATCTCTCAATATTTGTTTGGTGTTTTTTTTTGTTGTTGATTTTGTATTTGATGTTTATCTGTAACAGTATGTCTAATTTACGCAAAAAAAAAAAATCTTTACGAGGAATTCTCGCTCTTCATAATAAATGTGCTGCGGGTCAGTATTGCATCGCAGGCGCAACGACGATATAACGATGATATGCACCCACAATGGCGATGTTTGGAGTTGTAAGATCCCGATCAAAAATGTCATCAGCTTATGATGTCACTAACTGTTGCAGGGAGATTTGTGATAATCTAACTTGGGGTATTGGGATAAAAAAATAAATGTTTGTGTTTTCATCTTGAAACAGTGATAGTGATGAGTGATGCGTCTGAGAAAACAAGGTAGTCTGATGAAACAGGGTACCTTAGATTTCTCATCAGGTATGTGCTGCTATTTTCTGGTGAAAATAGTAACCCCTTTCTGACTCGATGGCCTTAGAGCAGCTGCAATATGTAGAGTGCAAGCGTGCGTTCTCTCAGTGGAAAAATATATTTTTACAGTGCCATGTTTTAATATTCCATTATGAAATGTTTGTTTATATAACAAGGAAGACACTATTTTGAAGACTGTAAAGTAAGTATGATATACATTAATCGTTGTCTATACTACAAAACTATGAGTGTTTCAAAATGTATGTCCCGCTTAAGTGCTGTTGAATTCAACGTGTTCGTAACATTGCGTTGTTGGATAAAACAGGGTGCCACTAAGCTGGATAGAAAACGGTAGTACCCTGTTTTATCTGACCGATTTGAAATTGCAGTTTACGATTTTGGAAGTGTTTATTTAATTAAAAATCATTATTATCATCATTGTTGTTGTTATTGTAGCTGTTGTTTTGGGTCTAGACTGCTACAAACCTGTGTTTAATCAGAAGCAGGAATGTGAACTTACTGAATATATCCCGTTAATGAATAGCAGATTGTTTGATTTGACTATTAATGAGATGCACAGTCTTATTTTTGAATTAGCAGAAAAAGTTAGGAAAGAAAGGAACCAGTATCCAACGGAAGAATAGGAAAGGCAGCTATTCCGACAAGTTCACCTTGCACGGAATAATTTCTTCTAAGAAAAAGAGGAACACTCCCAAAATGAAACTTTAAATGGAGCCAAAGTTTACCAGATCTAGGCCTTCTGAAGTCAGAAATGCCGGAAACAAAGGAAAAACAGATGGACAAGTACAGGAGTATAACGCATCGTCAGAAGAGGAAAAATAAAATAAAACAGACGTTGTATTTATTATAATGAACTTTTCTGCAATTCTTAGTCTAAAGAAGGCCGTGCAAAGTATTACAATTGCAGTGAATGGGCTCATGAATTGTGCGCTTGCATTGATAATGAAGATGACGACCAGTATAAAAGTGATTTTCCTACATAAAGTGCATTTCAATGTTTGAGAAAGGAGTTTCTATTTTCTAATTTTCACTATAACCTAGTACCCTGTTTTATCCATCTCGGCTGATAAAACGGAGTACCTGACACAAATTCAGAACGGTTAGCGTTCTTAATTTGTATTATTGCCAATTGTAAGTAGATAGATTAGATCATTGTTTATTAATAACAGATTAGTACACATTTTTGACCGAATCTTCCCTACATTTTGATTTCAAACATAGAAAGTCTTAATTTTTCAATTTATAGTTTGTTCAAGATATATGAAATACAAACGTTACTCACTTAACCCTAAATAACAAAATATAATTTTCTCGTTGACGGTGATACGAACACTCTGAGACCACTCATCAGCATTAACCCAACAGAAATTCTATGCCAATAGTTAAGGGTACTAGAGTGTACCTTTTAACATCGAGTTAGACTGTTTATGTTTGTGGTCCTGAGTCCGTAAAGGATAAGGATTGTAATGAATTCATCAGAGAGGATAATGGCACTAAACACGTCAATATAGTACTCAGGAAAGAAGTGAAATTAATACTAAATTCAATTCTACGTGTAGTCTGGCAGCTTGGGCCTTTGGGACGAACTGTCTGTCAGTCACAGTGTCAATTACATTACGACGCGCGCCTCACTGTGGGACTAAGCGTCTCACTCTTTGCTAACGGATGGATGGGTCTACAGTACAGCAATAATGTTTACTGAGGGGATGCACCCGTTAGAATTTGTGTTGAGTGCCTGAAGAGACCCATATGCACTGGAACAGTTTTGTTCCTTGAACTGACCTTCGCAGTGTACTCAGATTGTAAAAATATATGACAGGAAGGGGGCAGAGTTCCAAAATAACGGGCATTATGATGGGAGAGAATATTTGAATGTCCTTGCTTATTTAGAATGTTTTTAAACGGTGTTCATGCTGAGAGAGAAAAACTTAACAATCACCACGCTGAATGAAATAAATTCCATACAACCGAGCAAGTGGCTACGCGGTTTGGGTCAGGTTCCCATCAGCTAGCATCCCGTAGAGAGTGGGTTAGAATCCCACTGTCGGCAGCCTTGAAGAAAGTTTTCCTTCGTTTAGCAATTTCACAGCAGACAATGCTGGGGCCGTGTCTTAATTAAGGCCATGGCCACTTCCTTCCCTTTCCTATCCTATCGTCGCAATAAGACCCATCTGTGTTGGTGCGACGTTTACACTGTAACATTTGGTTTAAATCATTTGAGTTCAAAGTCTTTACTTGTTCGTTTGCTACCTCGTTAACTGAAAATTTCCATTCAATGAAACAGAAACAATGAATAAATTTTAGAAATTCAGGCATTTTTGGCTCATGTGGAGCTACCTTGTCCAAACCTAAGACCCTGCCATGGTCCTAAGCCTCCTCTTTATTACACATAGGAAGTCTTTAAGGGGTGCACTGTAACGCAGGAGAATTATAGAATGACCATATTCATGCAAAAGAAATGTACTGTAGACTGTAACCATGCCGTTGTAAAATAAATATTCTATTTAAAGTTAAAAACTTCATTATTGTTCCGTATTGAATAGAGAAATAAGATGTACAATATTATAGGTTACGATCCACCTTTCAATACTCCGTAATAAGATGGTAAAAAGTAGTTACAACCTGTTTAATGGGACCGGTTTCAACACATTTTAAGTGTCATCATCAGCCAATTTGCGAAGATCTTAAAACAACTAGCACATTGAATACAGGCAAAAAATTAACATTGTATCATAACGTAGCAATTCAGTAAATGTTCAAAACACAATAATCACAGTCAAGAGAGTAAACAGAACATCACTATCTTGCGCCGAAAACAAATATATACAGTAATAATGGATAAAGTTGATTATATCGAGAAAACCAAAAATTTCTTCAGCAATAATTCCTTTTCTATAACAAAGAAAGATCCTACCCAACAAATTCAACGTCTTCTAAAACAAACCCTTAAGAACTCTTCTTTCTTATTTACTGAACATGAAAAAACAAAATTATTAAGCATGAATCCAGGCCTACCAACCGCTAAATCTCTCCCTAAAATTCATAAAACTGACGTCCCTATTCGACCAATTATTAATTACAGACCCAGCCCACTTTACAAATTAGCACAATTCATTCATAAATTTCTTAAGAATAATTACAAATTTTTATCGAATAAGTCTGTAAAAAACACCATAGAACTAGTTGAGAAATTAAATAACTTCAAAATCCAACCACACCACTCTCTACACTCTTTCGATATTGTCAATATGTATCCCAGTATTAATATCAGAAAATTATTTCCTATTATTGAAAATAACTTAAATACATATAGTTGCTTAAGCAAACTTGAAATTAATGATTTTATGACCCTCTTAAAATTAGTAGTTACTAACAACTTCTTCATCTTCGACAATACAATTTATCAACAAGATGGTTTAGCTATGGGCTCTCCAGCCTCGGGGATCCTTGCAGAAATATACCTAGACTTTTTAGAACACAATTTCATTGATAACAATGACGACTTTAAACATGTATTATTTTGGGCTAGATATGTGGATGACACATTTGTTATACTGGATGATAGAGTTTTCAATGCAGCTTCTACTCTTAATAGCCTCAATAAAATTGATCCACATATTAAATTCACTCTTGAAACAGAATCAAACAAATCTATTAATTTTCTAGACATAACAATAAACAGATTACCTTCCTCATTATCATATATGATTTACAGAAAACCCACACTTACAGCTAATACCATAAAACAAGACTCTTTTCACCCACAGTCACATAAACGTGCTTCATACAACAGTATGGTTAACCGCGCCTTCAAAATTCCGCTATCAAAGGATAACTTAAATAAAGAACTAAACATCATCCGCTCTATTGCCAAATTTAACGGTTATAATTCTTATTTTATTGAACAAATCATTAACAAATTTAGACACCGCCCTAACACAACACTCTTAAAAGATATTCCCAAACCAGCTGCTTACACCACATTCACATTCAATGCAAATACCTATAGTATAGCTAATGTCTTCAAAAAACATAATACTATGATTTCTTTTCGAACTAATAATAGAAACCTTGAATTATTACATAATTCCCACTCCTTAAATAGAACAAGTGTCTTTTCTAAATCAGGCGTATACCGTTTTAAGTGCCACAACTGTAATTCTTCTTACATAGGTCAAACTGGTCGCAACTTCAAAATTAGGTACTTTGAACACGTTAATGCAATAAAGCACAACAGATTTTCGGCAGTGGGACAGCACATACATGACACAAAACATGCTTTCACTACAATAAACCAGGATATTGAAATTCTCAGCACTCTAAATAAAGGCCCTCTCCTAGACATCACCGAAAACTGTTTTATACACCTTGACCAGTTTTTCAATCCAAATCTTAATCTGAATGATATTTCTGAGAAACCCAATCCCCTTTTCGATTTTCTCATCTCCTTTTTAAATAACCTGAAGTCAACAAATAAGGAATCAATCTTTCACAATTTACACAATACCCTCTCATGCCACTTCCCCCTTCCGCAACACCCCCCTTGATCCTCCTCAGTTCTCCCCCTTCTCACCCAAGGGGCTCTGAACTTCGGAGCGTGGGTTGGCGACCACGGGGCCCTTAGCCGAGTCCTGGCATTGCTTCCACTTACTTATGCCAGGCTCCTCACTTTTATCTATCCTGTCCGACCTCCCTTGGTCAACTCTTGTTCCTTTCCGACCCCGACGCTTTTAGGTTTCCGAGGGCTAGGGAGTTTTTCATTTTCACGCCCTTCGTGGCCCTTGTCTTCTTTTGGCTGATATCTTCATTTTTTCGAAGTATCGGATCCCTTCCATTTTTCTTTCCTTCCCACCCTCCATCCCCCAGAGGTTCTGAACTTCGGAACGTGGGTTGGCGACCACGGGGGTCCTTAGCTGAGTCCTGGCATTGCTTCCACTTACTTGTGCCAGGCTCCTCACTTTCATCTATCCTGTCCGACCTCCCTTGGTCAACTCTTGTTCCTTTCCGACCCCGACGCTTTTAGGTTTCCGAAGGGCTAGGGAGTCTTTCATTTTCACGCCCTTCGTTGGCCCTTGTCTTCTTTTGGCTGATATCTTCATTTTTCGAAGTATCGGATCCCTTCCATTTTTTCTTTCCTTCCCACCCTCCATCCCCCAGGGGCTCTGAACTTCGGAACGTAGGTTGACGACCACGGGGGCCCTTAGCTGAGTCCTGGCATTGCTTCCACTTACTTGTGCCAGGCTCCTCACTTTCATCTATCCTGTCCGACCTCCCTTGGTCAACTCTTGTTCCTTTCCGACCCCGACGCTATTAGTTTTCCGAGGGCTAGGGAGTCTTTCATTTTCACGCCCTTCGTGGCCCTTGTCTTCCTTTGGCTGATATCTTCATTTTTCGAAGTATCGGATCCCTTCCATTTTTTCTTTCCTTCCCATCCTCCATCCCCCAGGGGCTCTGAATTTCAGAGCGTGGGTTGGCGACCACGGGGCCCTTAGCTGAGTCCTGGCATTGCTTCCACTTACTTGTGCCAGGCTCCTCACTTTCATCTATCCTGTCCGACCTCCCTTGGTCAATTCTTGTTCTTTTCCGACCCCGATGCTATTAGGTTTGCGAGGGCTAGGGAGTCTTTCATTTTCACTCCCTTCGTGGCCCTTGTCTTCCTTTAACCGATATCTTCATTTTTCGAAGTGTCGGTTCTTTTTCTTTTTTCTTCGAATTAGTATTATATTAAGGATTGTTGCCCAATTGTATTTCCTCTAATAACAATAACCACCACCACCACCACCACCACCACCACCATCACCACCCTCTAATTAACGTCCCCCCCTTTCTCTATTTATCATTTCTTTATCAATTACTACGGCAAGTTGTTTCGAGTTGAACCTCGTATTTCTTTCATTATTTCTTCCTATTTTTTAAATATATTTTTTATTTGGCTTTATTCTTTTTTAACGTTTTAAATTATTTTATAAAACCTATATATCCACTTTGAAATTTGACGAAATTAAATCCTACACTGTTTTCCTAGGACTTCATTCACGTCACCTTTTGCTCTTCGGCCGGAGAAACAAATGCCTACAAGACCTGCCTAGCAACGACTTTACATAAGCGAATATTTGACCTGCTTATGAACTTCAGCTATATTTGTTTTCGGCGCAAGATAGTGATGTTCTGTTTACTCTCTGGACTGTGATTATTGTGTTTTGAACATTTACTGAATTGCTACGTTATGATACAATGTTAATTTTTTGCCTGTATTCAATGTGCTAGTTGTTTTAAGATCTTCGCAAATTGGCTGATGATGACACTTAAAATGTGTTGAAACCGGTCCCATTAAACAGGTTGTAACTACTTTTTACCATCTTATTACGGAGTATTGAAAGGTGGATCCTAACCTATAATATTGTACATCTTATAAATATTCTAGACGCCATCCGTGTTGATGCAGAGGAATTTCAGAATGACTTTGCTGCTCCAGATCATTTTTACGATGACTATATACTGATACTGAAGACTATTCTATAATTGCCATGCTGACGTAGGGGAATATGCAGGCTTGCAAAGGAACTGATAAAAGGACCAAACAAGAAGCATATTAAAGAACTGTTGAAACTCAGCAGAGAAAATATAAGTGAGGACTGCTGACAGGACACGGCCATCTTAAAAGGACACCTACATAGAATTGGACTAATAAGTGACAATATATGTAGGAAATGCAATGAAGCAGAGGAATCAGCTCTGAATACATACTTTTCGATGTGAGGCGCTGGGTAGAATCAAACTCTTCACTCTAGGACTACCAGATGAAGAGAGAAAATCCAAGAAGACCGAATAAGAGGAACCTGCAGCTTTGTGAAGGGAGCAGGTGTATCTAGATGGTAATGAAGGACAAACATAGTAGCAAAAGATCTTAAAGGTCGACGCTAATTAGAAAATAATATTTAGAGGCCCTATGAAGAAAATAATTATAATAAGATGAAGACGTAGGGGAATTCTAGACAGTTGTCATGCCGATGATGAAGAATTCTGGACAGTAATGATGCAGAGGATTCAAGTTATTGGCTATACTGAAGCAGAAATATCCTAGAATGGATATATTTATGCAAAGGAATTCTGGACAGTGGCCTTGCACATGCAAAAATACTCTAGAATGACCATTCTAATATAGAAGAATTTTAGAATGACCATGTTGGTGCAGAAGAATGATCTAATCAGCAGCCATGCTCAAGCGGAGAATTCTAGGAAGTATCTATTGTGATTCAGGGAGTTGCATTACTCATCTGGACGAATTTTGTTTTTACATAACAGGACAATATTATTGATTGTGATAGCGACGAACAGTATTCATAATTAATGTATAGATATGAAGTCCAGGTAGATAAGCGTGAATGAATATGAAACGTAATATTTGGAATGAAATGAGTAACATACAACTGAAATGCTACAGATTTGAAGGAAACTCCTGCATCAGTACTAAAATATGCTTTAGTACAATAGTCAATAAAATATAATTATATTTAGGAATGAAGTGGTTTTATATACATAATTCAGCTGAGATCTCGCATTATCACCTATATTTAAATTACGGAACGAATTCCAATAATCCTCGAAACAATTCAACTCACTAATTTCAATAAATGACTTTAATCTCTGTCGGACACATTTGATGCCGCGCATGAAGAGGAAATGATAACGAACAGTATCCGCTGAAGGTATATTTTAATGAACGGAAGAGGTAATAGCTGCACTCCAGCACTGTTTATTCAAGATAGTTCTCCCGGTTCCATTATTTAAAGAAGAACCTTATCAATAAGTGAGAAGAATTTTAAAATGACCATGTTGGTGTAGAAGAATGTTGTAAACAGCAGCCATGCTCAAGAGGAAAATTCTAATAATCATAATGTTATTTACTTTACGTCCCACTAACTACTTTCTAAGGTCTTCGGAGACGCCGAGGTGCCGGAATTTAGTCCCGCAGGAGTTCTTTTACGTGCCAGTAAATCTACTGACACAGCGCTGTCGTATTTGAGCACCTTCAAATACCACCGGACTGAGCCAGGATCGAACCTGCCAAGTTGGGGTTAGAAGGCCAGCGCCTTAACCGTCTGAGCCACTCAGCCCGGCAGGAAAATTGTAAAAAAATTGTATCCATTGTGATTCAGAGAAATTCTTGATAGTTACATTACTCATTTCGACGAATTATGCTGTTACATATGAAGACAATTATTGATTTGTGATGGCGATGGACAGTGTATCGTAAGGTTAAGGAACAGAGTGTACCACGTTCCTTTGGCTGCTGGTTGCTATTTAGTTCTGAGATATTTCGTAATTTATTCCTCTTAAAGAGTATCATTGAATTCTCAGAAATATTCAGGGAAAGGCACACATTATTAAGACCAGCATAGTTAGTACGGAGGGCATACGGGTATTCAAACTCATACACTGCCGCTGCAACGTTGCCTGGCAGAGGTATGGAAGGCATGGTTGATTCGACTGGAATTACGTCAGTTCCGTTTCTCTGAAAAAGTAGAGATGATTTCCATTAGTATAGAAATCAATAGATACGAATTTCGCTTAGCCTACAACGGAAATGATCAGCAGAATAATTTCAAAGAAAGATGTAGTGCTGTAACAGTGGGAGTTTTGATACAGTACTAATATTCCTCCAGGTGACTACATGGCCTGGGGAGGAGATGGATTTGATTCCTTCTCGTCTGTTAGTGCTCTTAGGATGCTAATCGTCGCTTAAACATGTTTTCTACATTTCTAAAACAAAATAAAATATGTTTTCTTTAGAGCAGTTAACTTGAATTTATATGCTGGATTTGTTATTGTGGTAAATTATCATGTAAAACCTGAATATCTATACAGGGTGGTCGGAAATAAAGTGAACCGTGTATATGAGCGTTAGAGGGTTGCTCATACTGTTAAATCATTTAAAAAATATTTCGATATCTCGCTACATTGTCATCGCTTTGCGGGTGAATTCAAATGGGCTTTGCGAGGCGATGTTGCTAAATCTGCACTTGGCTTAAGAGGGGAGACCGAGCTTAACATGGGGAAAATAGGCCAATATTCATTCGATTGTTATATATGCTACAAACGTTGTTGACAAATACTGCACATATCGCAGTATTAATAATGTCAACATTCTAATTATAACAATTTTAAATAAAATGTTCAAATTTCCCGCCTTTTTAACAACATATCACAGTTTCCTTAATAACTATCTTACTGTTTCACGGATAATTATGATTTTTTCAGGGTTTCCTCCCATAGAGTTGTACTACAATCTGTACCTCGTTCAGATCAATAGGATTCATATTATAATTTATAAAACATATTTATTTACAAAAAGATTAATATTTCCATGTGCTCGGAATAAAAACTCGACAAAAAATCTAAATCACAATCTATGTTGGTGATTGAGGTTCATTTTGTAGGTGGAGGTTTTATGCACACTCCAAAAAAGAAAAAGAACAAACATTTTTATAAACTTGGAATTTATAAGGGAAACGGTGATGTATTGTTAAAAAGGCGGGAAATTTAAAATATTTTATTTTAAAATATTATAATTATTGGAATTTTGGCATTATTGAAGTTGGTTCTGGTTGCCAGGAAGCATGCCGATACTGGGATATTTGCAGCAATTGTCAACAACAATTGTAACATATTTAACAATCGAATGAATATTAACCTTTTTTCCTTTGTTAAGCTGGGTCTCCCCCCCAGACCTTCCTGAGAGCACCAATCGAAGAAAATATTTTCCAGGGGAGGGATTTGAAAGTGGACCTGCGAGCTGACAAAAAATATGTATATAAATCCTTGACCAAAATTAATTATTAATTATGAAATGTTTCAAACGCAGTCAAATTGCATAGCGTTAATTTATTTATTACAATGTCGAAGAATTTTCTTCGGAGAAAGTAGGAATCTCATAAGTTAGTGGACAGCGAAACTGAAAAAGTGAAAAAGAAAGCCTGGAAAATCGGGCACCTATTAATCCAAACGATAACTGAGAATTAATCCACACGATCCGTGGAAAATCTGACCTTCAACAAGTAGAACGCCGGATTTCCTCTCAATTAAGGTTATCCACCAGTCGAATACCCTTTCGGATACGGAACACCCACCGAATGGACCCTTAATCGAACCAAATTGACTATCAGTTGCTTTGGATAGGTTGCGAAATATTATTGTAAAGCATGGTGTTCACTACGAGTTAAGAAGAGCATTCACAATTGAAAGAAAAATTCCACCATGGATAATCATTTCATGACACCCTTCAGTTATACAATAATCCCGATGCTAAAACGTGCATCACCCAAACAGCTGTTCAGAAGGAACCAACAACAATACGATCCGCGAGGATCTTACGTTACGCCGTTCTGAAGGAATAAAACTGCGAAATGTAGGAAACACATATTCATCACGCATTTAGAAGAAATGTCAAACACGGAAGTTAAATAAAAAGTGGTAAATCACTTGAAAAAATGTTATTATAAAACCGACTTTCATGTTATAAATGGTTACGTTACGCTTAATAAAATTACAAGTCCACATGGTAAAATAAAACAAATTATAGAATTATTTCCTATTTAACAATGACTACCATCACAGATCCATCTACTTATTGTTTGTCCCAACACACTACCTACAAAGTTATCAATTGACCATACTCAACTACGTATAAAAATGAAAGAACGACAAAAATTGAAAAATAAAATGTTTTACCGGCTGACGAATCGAACCCGCATTCGTAACTCAAGTCTCACACTAATACGCTGAGTGTCAGCACGCACACTATCAAAGCAAACGGACGTCAGAACGACAAAACAATGAAGTCCGTAAAATAAATAAAAATACTGAAGTTCATTGAACTCAAACACGCATGGCGAACTGCAGTAAATATTCAATCACCATCAACTCAGTACCCAATATTGGACAGCCCTCATATGCCGTTAGTGGTTCCATAATCTTAGGCAAACACCTTCCAGCTGGTAAAGGACTGCGCGCAAGCTTGGCATCCATATTACTGAGCTAACACTCTTCGCATTGCGTACACTACTGAAGACACTACCATCGCTCAAGTCACTTCGCAAAAACATCTAATCTAAGACTTGAGTATGTACAGCTGACTTCCCAGACCTATCGTCGGGCTTACCTAACGTCTGCACACCCTAACACTAACCTCTATGTACACATACCTTCCTAACCCTATCGTTGAGCGTGAACTGGGACGTCTCATCATTCGTATACTCCTAGGATAACACGTGACGTCCCAAATCTATTGTCGAGCATATCAGGCGAAATCGTAACTTCAAACACACTCTTAGATATTTTAGCTGTAAACCTTGTCGAAAATAATAGCACACAATGAAACGAATCTTGCCACAAAATGATCGCAAGTCGGGAAATGCAACTAAGTCCCTATCTTGTTACTAAAACGTGAACTTGAAAATAAATAACGCGTGGCGAACAATCCACAACTCAAACACGATCTCAGCATGCACAATGAAGTTTGGAAAAATAATAATGACTTCCAACACACGTCTGACACTACTTGACTATCGCCCAACAATAATCATCACCACCGCAACCCACACTGTAGTTTTAGGGTGAAGCCTTCAAATCGCCTACCGTCTCATAATTCCAAATATCCATATCCATGACTATCCAGTGATACGAAATTCAATAAATTTACACAGCAAAACATATCGCTTTAATAACGTCCAATATCTCATCCCACAATGTTTCCGATTTAATGATAAATTACCGCCTTGTAATTTATGAAATTTACTGATTGGAAACTCGTCATTACAGTCAAACAACAACAACCGTGTATTCAGAATGCTCTCCTATCCTTGAGGTCATATTACTTTAATATTCATTATACTGTCTTTACGTAAGTAGTCACTTGGATTTTTACTACCAAGAGTTACAATCTTCACCAAAAAATCGTTTTTCACTTGGGATCTTAACTTGAAATTTTACTGTACCTCACACAATAGTCATCTCGAACCAACCTTCTCCAGGTCTCAGTTTCGGATTGTTAGCGGAATATACCACAGCCTGCCACATAAATATTACATTTAATATACAGCCTGTCTCAAAAATTCTTCGCCATCAGCAAATATAGCCTGTCTCAAAAATTCATTTTCATCGCCTTCTCACGGCGGCCTTACATAAAATCCAGGCTCCCTTTGTCTTTAACATCTATACAACTCTTATCTCAACATATATAAATTCTTCGCCCTCAATCCCTTTTCTTATATTTCAAGACTTTTCAAACCTCTATCCTCTCGTGACAAACAACTTTTTAAAATTATCTTTTATTTTTACTACAACTTTCGGACCTCAGGAATACAACAACACACCGTGATTTTCCATAACACCGACATACACGATGTCACAAAATTTTACTTCCCATGAATAAAATATAATTTTATCGGATTTCACTGGAATTTTCTAGACACCCGCAAACCTTGTAGAACATACCTGTTAAATCCACTTTTAACATAGAAAAATTTTATCCCGCGGTAAACATTATTATTATTATTATTATTATTTCGACAAAAATTCTGAGTTCAAATGATATTCGAAATTGAGACATTCACCACGACTACATTATCGTTATGACCTTCCTAATTTTACTCAGTTTGGACAATATCTCTGAGAATATTAACACAATATTTAAACTTCGCATTTTATAGTTTCTTGACGTGAATTTTACAACACTGAAGAGTTTCACACGACGACCAGAAATGTAATACCTTCGCCTGATCATTATTAAATATCAACCTGACATACGCAATGAAAATTGGTTGGGACAAACAATGTTCTATCAACAACATTGATACAAAATATTCACAGACCTGTAATCGTAGTCACCATGCTGGATTCTGGCTGCATCTAGCCAGCAGACCTCTTTGTCTAGCCTTCCATGGCTGGCTTAGACGTCTTCTTATGAATATATAACTTAAATTACACAACACTTTATAACGCACTTTCAACACGTCTAACAGGCGACGAGCACTCTTCTCAAAATGAATGCGGCCACTGCGTTTGCAAGACTCTGTTCCCTCTCGCCCTACTAAGGGCCAGGTGTTCCAACAGATAAGAAACCAGACCTCGCAATGAACTCCCAGACTTTAACAAATATTATATGCACACACTGAATACAGAGAGAAACTCCATCACTTATTCACCCAAATATCTAGACCTTCAAGTCCCCATTAGCGGCAGTTCAGAAAATCTCTATAATCTTCTTTAACAGTATATTTGAACCATAGACACGAAGATGTAATAAGTTACTGGGAGAACAAATCTCCGCACTTTTCTGCTGACGAGTGACGTGGGCTTCGCTGCTCCAACAACCAGACAGAAAATGTGAAATATACGAAGGGAGAGTTCTTTTATACCCTATGGGACGACGCTACTCACACCATGAAACTTCATTGCACAATCTGCTAATTCCGCATCCAATAGACCAATTTTCCTGAAATTTGTTCCATAACTTCGGACAGACTTACGATTTATTACCGTGTTAATTTCATATTTTCCCATACTCGCAACAGGCGAAATGAATTATTTCTGCCCGGGCGTTTCGCGGGTTTTCTTCATCCATCGGCCTTGGCACGTGTCGCTGATCCGCGGGCCGGACACAAATTCTTCTCTAGGCTTAACTGGATTTATATTTACCCTGGGGGTTCTGTCTTCACATCGGGTTTAAGAATAATTTAGATTCTTTATTCCTTGATTCACCATGTCGCCAAAATCTCTCGTTATGAATAATTTCTTAAATTTGATAAATTGTTCAATATTCGAAGTCCACCGAAGTGTCCCGGTATTTCACGAGCTTACGGCTTGCTCGATACGGGGGAGCTCGTTCTCACGAGACAGCCAGACTCTTGGAATAAAAACATGGCTGCTCTCAAAAAGTAGTTTGTAGCTGAAATAAACATTTGGAATTAAAATATAATTTTCTCATCGTAGAATTATGGGTTCAGTAAGTATGTATGTATGTATGTATGTATGTATGTATGTATGTATGTATGTATGTATGTATGTATGTATGTATGTATGTATGTATGTATGTATGTATGTATGTTTAGTCCTCAGCCCTAAGGCTGGTTGGATCCTCAACAGCTCTACCATCAGCTGTCATAGATGGCCTAAGCATCACTGAAGAGGCGTACTAGGGAAATGAGGAATGAGGTAGTTTCTCGTTGCTTTCCTCATCGTGCGAGAAGTTGCTACTACATATCAGTTTGCCAAGGGTCTGCATCAACCGTCCCTATGAGCAACAGTTACAGACCAATCATAGCAGGAACTGGCTGCAAAAGGAATGGCATTACTAGCATCACTCATACCTCAGTTTTCACCTTGCCAAAGCAAAGACTGAGACAGGTCAATGAGAGTAACAAAATTGCTTTAGCCTATACCAGAAGACATAGTGCACTGTAAACACTAGGTCCCGCCAGCAAAGGCATTAATAGTGAATACATCCCTCTTAAAGAAGGTTGGCTTCGGGAAAAGCATCAAGCAGTAAAGTCGGGTTTAATCCACATGTGCACCGCGTGAGTTGGCTACGTGATTCGGCTGGCAAACTTGTGGCAAGGAGACAGTGGGTTCTCTCTTGGCGTCGGCAGGCCTGAACATAATTTTCCGTGGTTTCTCATCTTCATACCAGGCAAAAGATGGGCATGTACGTTAATGTACGCCACGGTATCTTCCTTCTCAACACTATCCAAATCCCACTGTTGCGTCACCAAAAGCCTTCGATGTGTTAGTGCGACGTTAAACCACGAGCAACAAATTTAGATATATAAAATAAGAGTTTTGTCTGTACATTGCTCAGAATTTGAAAAGAATGATATTTCTGTATCGGTCATGTCCATAGAAACAAGGAAATGCAATTTTTTACTTTTCCGTAATGTCTGTCTGTCTGTCTGTCTGTCTGTCTGTCTGTCTGTCTGTCTGTCTGTCTGTCTGTCTGTCTGTCTGTCTGTCTGTCTGTATTTACACGCATCACGAGAAAACGGCTGAAAAGCGTCTAATGAAAATCGGTATGTGAAGTTGGGAGATGAGCCACTACAATCTAGGCTATAAATAATTTTCCTCTCGCTGAGTGAAATGGTAGTTTAGGGGAAGACCCAAAATTTAATTCTCAAATATTTATATTACTAGTGATCATATCGATAAATACTACATAACGAAAGTTATATTAGTATTAAATGTTCGATCATTTATGTCATACATTGTTACCCTACCGGCTTTGATAACACAGATAGTCATGAATTTGTATTTTTGTTTGCAAGTCCATATCGAGGCCGAGCCTCGGGAAAATGGGTTAACAGAATTTAATGAAAGTCGGTATACAGAGTCGACTAGAGTCTAAGTTATAAACAATTTTATTCACCTGGATTAAATTGTAGCTTAGTGAAAAGCACCTAAAATTTAATTTTTAAATACCTATGTTATCGGTCCTATCGAAAAGTACTACATAACAAAAGTTATAGAGAATACAATTTCCGACCATTTATGTTTTATTCAGTTTTACCGTACCGACTAGGATAAGAGTGGTATTTCAGAGTCGGAAGAAAACTAAATGTAAAGGGCTACAATATTGAAAGCGCATGACATTGATCAACAGTAACATTACATTGGTAATTGTTTGTTGTGATGTTCTTTGTCTCTTACGCTGTCGCTCAACTCAGGTAGATGGGATTACTGCTGCGTACCGAGTATAACAGCCTGACTGAATATTGGCGGGAAATAGCTGGGGAGTTGCAAAACTTTCTTCTTTAGCATGACATTCCTCTGGTTCATACATTTTCTGATACTGCCGGTACGAAACAGACTGGTTCACCATAGTATTCCAGCTATTCGATCCGTACTCTGACGGGCTGGTGTGAATGAGCAGAGTGCATACTTACGGCAGAGGCTCACTAAGGAGTGGTAGTAGTAGTAGTAGTAGTATGACCTGGTCTAGAATTACAATTGAGGCTTCTTCCAAATTATAGAACCACAATTCACTAAATAACTCAAAATTCAACCCTGAAAAGAGCCGTTTCTTAAGAAATGCTTCTTCCTCTTCACTTTTAATAAATTCTACATTCATTTTATTCCAAATTAGCAGTGAAGAGGGGTTTTCTACTCTGGCTTGGAGGAAAAATTTACCTCCAAGTCAGGTAGATTTTTCCGCCGCCTGTGTAGTGAACTGAGATTTTCCGACTCATCGGGTACTCCTAGGAAACAGATTAGTAAAAGGGCATAGTTTTGCCCTGGGCATAGTTTTGCCGTGGGAGTCTCCACTATTCGACATCCCCATCCGGCCGAAATAAGACGAAGTGTGTTCACGGATCACGGCTGTCTGCGGCTTGGTCATTCCAGCTCTGGAATGGTAGATCGGCAGTGTAGTGCTCTTCGTTGAAAGTGAGAAATTGTGTGGTCTTTCGTTTGATCGAGTATTTTATATGAAAGCATTGCTTTTAATCGCGCTATTCCTACTGACGTCATTGTAATGACTACTAAACCGGTCTTTCTGAGGATGTAAAAAGGCAGGAGGAGAGTGAGTGTCTGCCATTATAATGAAAACTCCCCAACCTGATTGTGACTGATGGTAGACAAGGGGACCTACCATTACAATGAAAATTCCCCAACCCAGTATTCATATGAGAAAAGACTTTTGGTGATTTCACCGTCGCGTTTCTAGGGTAACGTTAAGTACTATGCAATTTAATACAATCTTGCTTACAGCGTGTACACTACCTAGCCTAGAATTCTGTATACAATGTAGAATTCCGTAGCGAAGCACGGGTATATCAGATAGTAAAAAATAAATTAATGATTTACCGACCTCCAGAAACTGGGGAAAGGTCAGGAAGAAGTAGAGTTTCTTATGCGAACATAATTTTTATTATTTTATTCACTTTTAATTATTCTTAATAGTAAATGAATTCGTACCTCTAATTTGATAACCTATCCAGAGATTCTACACTACTGTACGTTGACTGGCTGAGAAGTACTATTTACTAGTTAAACTCTAGCGACGTAATATAAAGGATATGTATTTTCTAAGTAATCCTTATTGAAGTGTGAATTCACCGAAAAAATTTCTAAAACTGCCTGTCTGTTAATCACAGAGACAGTCTTAGGAATATTTGAATGCAACTGTATTTTTCTTGTACAGCTTCAAAGGGCTTTTTATTGAGAATCTGACGTATGCCACAATAACATAATTTAAAACACATTTAACTTCAAGTTTCTTCTGACATCTGACATGTTCCAATTTGTATGTGATAAACCGTTCCACGGCTGTCAAAATCTCCAATAGGGTGAAAGAAGGAACACATTTTACTTCCTTGTTCAGCTCTCTCTCCCTTGACTGTACATCCTTAACGTTTTAGAAAGTGTGGTGATTTATTTCCAATGCTCATCGGAATAGCACATGTTACTACCCACGTCCGTAGGACATCATTCATCTCTCTTATAGAATTGGAGCCATGGCATACGTCTATACTATTCCCTGCATCTTGTAGGAGGCAAGTAAATGGATGACAGCCAGACTTTGGTCACAGATCGAATTCCGCTCAATTCAAATTCAATTTTTGAAATGAAATATTATGTCCTTGTGGTTCATTCTCCACGTAAAACTTGGAGGTCCTGTGGCTATAATAACGATATAAACATTAAGCAAAATGACATGATAGCGTTTCTCTACTTCGGGCACGTGGTGATAACGAATCCCCCAGGTAAGTCTGGCATTGATCATAATTCCTTTCAGTAGGTTCCTTAGTTTTGTCCTTTCCATCCACGCTTTCTTCGTCAACTCTCCTCTTGCTCTGAAGATTCCATTTTTTCATCATTTGTGGCCTCTCTTCTTCTTTTGTTGATACATTCATTCTCTGAAAGGCAAGACATTTTTCTTCTTCAGTCCGAGTCAACAGGGGGATTGTTATCTACTTTTACTTCCATTTAAGGGGACAGGCACACATTTACGGGTCATGAATGGCAGGAAAATGCCAAAGTAATGATAAACCAGAAAGAGAAATATTATTTCATGACTATGATTTAGATCTCCTTCAATTATTTCTTTATTTTCTTTGAGAGAAGGTTTTAATGACGATTTGTGTGTTTTTTATAACTTACGTATGGATTCTGTGCAAGTGTGCTCCTGGCGGTAACTCTGTAATGAGCATTGTTAAGATCAAATGTTCGTTAGAGGCAATCTTCCTAATGAGAGAGAAATGGATATCAACGTGCTGGCCAAAATTAACCTTACGTTCATTATCTAGGAACGCCATCATGTGAACACATCCAGTCCTGTAGTGCGTTATTCGTGCGTGCAGGACATGCTTGAAGGTTTCTTAGCGTGTGGTGATGCCGTTATCGTGATGTATTTCTGTTAAATACCAGGTATTTGAGCAATTAAAATGAAATATTTGAACGAAAGTTTGAGTGGAATCTCTGTTTATATAAAAATGAAATGATGTGCGTCTGTCTGCCTTCAGAAGCGACATCACCGCTCAAACGCGGGCCAGAATTTCATAAAAGTTTGCGCAAATATGCCACGCTTCATGGCTAAATTGTTACCATGCTGACTTTCGGTCACAGGTGCCCCGGGTTCGACTCCCGGCAGGGTTGGGAATTTTAACCATAATTGGTTAATTCAGCTGACACGAGGACTGGGTGTATATGTCGTCTCCATCATCATCATTTCACTCTCATCACGACACACAGGGCGCCTACACGCGTCAAATAAAAAGACCTTCATCTGGCGAGCCGAACTTGTTCTTGGACACTCCCGGCACTAAAAGCCATACGTCACACGACTATGTTTTATGTAAGAATATTGACCTGAGAATGTAATCATAATCATAATAATAATTACATTAATCTTCTTTTCACGTCCCACTAACTGCTTTCGACGGTTTTTGGAGACGCCAATGTGTCGGAATTTTGTCCCTTAGGAATTCGTTTACGTGCAAGTAAATCTACCGACACCAGGCTGACATATTTGAGCACCTTAAAATACCACTGGACTGAGCCAGGATCGAGCCTGCCAATTTGAAGTCAGAAGGCCAGCGCCTCAACTGTCTGAGCCACTCAGCTTGGCGACCAGAAAATATGATATTTGCGAAATTATTTGCAAAATATCCGTTAAAAGTTAAAATGACATTGTGTATGTTTCTTTCCACTCAGCCAAGCTACAATTACAGGACCAGTTGGTATATGTCTATGATATGAAGTTCAAACACAGGCGTAGCCTCATTTTTCAATAACGAACTGTTTAAAAAAGTCACTAATATATAGGTATTTACTGAATATCTCATGTTTTATTCACAAAAAACAGAATAATGGACAAATTGTTTGTCCTAGCGGAAAACAAATCCCAAGGCTTATACTTAAAGGCCAGTTTTCCACAGAAAATATCATACACATTTTTGTTATAAATCTACTAGTTCTCAAAGGAAATACGCTTTTATCGTACTAAGGCACGGTTTCAATAGTAACATCACAGTGTTCCAATGTTGTTAATTTATTGATGTGTATTCTGTCTCTTCTGACTGTCCTCGTCTCCCCTAAGACTTGGAAGTTGATGAAAATTACTAAGAGCTAGTTAGGTAGAAGTCATTATCAGTTACCCCAAAAGACTTGAAATGGGATACGTTGTGCACCAGAAAATAGAATCTTCAAAATCAATGAAATAAGATGTAAAAACTATATCTAGACTTGACGGTGCAATGAGATCAAAAAGCTGTTGGGTGTGTCTAATATTTATGGATTACAATTCCACTGGTATTTTGTACCTCACTCTAAATCTACAGTATATCTCGCCTAGCCGTTCGTATCATCATGTAAAAGAACCCTGGCGACCTCATTGGTTGTTCATTCAGATAAATTATTTATTTATTTATTTATTTATCACGTAGAGTTTTTGTTTCAATCACAGGAGTGCTGGCTGTAGTTTTTGTTTCAATCACAGGAGTGCTGGCTGTAGTTTTTGTTTCAATCACAGGAGTGCTGGCTGTAGTTTTTGTATCAATCACAGGAGTGCTGGCTGTAGTTTTTGTTTCAATCACAGGAGTGCTGGCTGTAGTTTTTGTTTCAATCACAGGAGTGCTGGCTGTAGTTAACACCAGTGGCATAAACTGCTTGTGAGAACATACGTCAGTATTGAAACGCAGGTCGTCTAAATGACGGCAACTCAAAATATCTGCATTTCGGCAACTCGGGTCCTGCAAATTTAATAATTTATTATGACAATAATAATAATAATAATAATAATAATAATAATAATAATAATAATAATAAAATGAGAGGGCGTGTCTGGATTTAGTCCAGAGCCTTCTCGAACCTTCCTCTCGGATATAAAAGCTGACGCCTTTTAGACCTAACTTGTCTGATTATTATTATTATTATTATTATTATTATTATTATTACTATTATTATTATTGTTGTACCTCATCCCCGTGCATTTAAATGAAGCGCCTTCAAGAACGCAACCTATAATATAAAAAAGTGAAACATCTAGTTCATAGAGTTGAGACGTTGATCAAAAGGTGTCACTACTAAAGTGTTAGAGTAATATATTATTTTAAAATTCCCTAAACCGACTGGATTTCTTTTTTCTTTTTTTTTTTTTTTTTTTGGTGTATCACAGGTTGCAACAACTATTTCAAGAATTTGAACTTTTCTCCATAGGTGCCTCTATTAAAGTACTGATGTCATTCACTGTGGTGAAAAGTGGAATAACTAGAAATTTTAAGGGAATTTTGTGTTTATAGGTTTTCTGAACTGAATTGACTTTCCTTGTTTTTGATACTTCAAGGTTTGTAACACTTCTTACTCATCCCGCCAGCTTGGGAGTCTGGCCAATCATAATTGTGTATTTAATTTTCAGCCAATCACAGGTTTCTTGTAAATTTTTGTCTGTCCGATAAAATGAGATGGCGTGTCTGGATTTAGTCCATAGCATTCTCGAACCTTCCTCTCGGGTATAAAAGTTGACGTCTTTTCGAGATAACTTGTCTGATTGATCGTCGTATTACTGAGTGTGTGTGTGTTAAGGGAGGAGGCGGGGGTCCTCATTCTTCGACAAGCAGAACACCAGCCCAGGTAATGGCCACCATATTTCTATCGCAGTAGTTATCTCCGCAAGCCGATTCGAGGGGAAGGCTCCTTATCTTCCGTAATGTAACTGTATATTTTCCAAAAATGTAAATTTCTCTTTCTTCTCATGTAAAAGTTCAAGTAAGTCGTAAGTACATAAACTGAAAACCGGGGATAGACAGTGCGTTACCCTCTCGAGATCCCCTTCAATTAATCTTGAGGTGACTATGATTTTGTAACCGTTTCGCTTATAAATTGTAACTTAACTTGTCCATCTAGTCACCTCAGTAGTGTGGGGATTAGCCTCTGCATCGTCGGGCCACTAGCCCAAGTAGGTTTTTAGTCTTTGATTTCAAGGAGTGCAAGTTTCAGCCTCCATACATTTTAATTTTTGGGCCAGTAACTTTAAACTGTACTTTTCCACAAAGGCCCGGTAGAATGGCTACTCAATACCCCTGTAATATTTCTTTCATGTGAACTACCAACATGGTTTTGCAAATTGTAGGTTGTGCGTAGAGAGGCCTGAAAGTGTAATTTTATTGAACAAAGACGCTCTTTTCCGTTTTGTAATAGTTAATGTTTGCCTTGATTAGGCTGTAAGGGTTTGGAAGCGTAGTCTCCTGGGTAGAATTGTAGAGAATTGAGGCTCTTCTCTTGTGATGTAATATATATTTTTGTAATATTGAGTGGTGCCTTTGGAAGGCAGTAACTTGTAACCGTTGGAGCAATGTGCTCTCGAAAATTGTGTTTTGAATATCCTGTAAAAGAAATTGGAGATTCGTCTCGTGGTCCATTTGTCTGAACGCTAGATTAGTGATGTAGCGACTTCTGTAAATAGGGAGCTCAAATTGTAACGAACCCTTTCTAGGTTTTCTCTTTTTCTACTCTGTATCTGAAATCTGTTGTTTCTTCTCTTGTTTGTTAAAATTTAACGTCTGAAAATAAATATATTTTATTTATTTTAAAGTTTTAAATTAATCTTTGACTTTCGTAGATAGACCCATTCAGACCTCTGCGTTCCACAGAATACCCCGGAACTATTATTATTATTATTATTATTATTATTATTATTATTATTATTATTATTATTATTATTATTCATTACTGGTACTGTGAATTCTTTCCCATTGTCACTGGCTACCTGTTGTGAGCTGAGCCAAATCCCTCCGTCTCATCTAACGAGGAAACAAATGCTGTTGAGAGAAGCTAAGAAGATCAAGGTGTTACCACCTGTGACAAATGCATCACGAATTCTACCAGCTGTCAGAAGGACGACTTTGATCGTGGAGACTAGCGTATGTCACTACTGGCAATCTCATTGCGGACAGGTCTAATTTAAATCAAAGCTGGAAGGATGAGTGATGTACAGAAACACTGGGAACGATTGCGCACTTCTTGGACCATACAAAGAAGCCAAAGTGGCTTCTCCGGGGAAGGCAATGATGGCATCTAACAGGCTTAGAACTGACCAATCTTGCTGAAGCTAAATCCGACACAAGTGGGGCTGAATCAGCTCAACAACGTCTGTGATCCGAAAGAGCAGCCACTGCTGGTACAGGAAATATTACTCTATTCAAAGAAGTGAAAAATAATGTAAATATTTTATTATATTTCACATCCAGATGCCCTTTAGAAGTAGCATGTAACACACAAGAATGCGATAATTCCTTGCTCACAGTTACACAAATTTAGATTTGTACGTTATCTTATTCCCAAAGCGAAGTATATGAAGTAATATGATCATCACATGCTAATACCACGACATTATGAACAGTCAATAAAGATGAAGGTTATAGAAGTTATTTTTATAGTGTAAATTAATATCGTGTCTTTGCTGCCGAGACCTATTCTTTACAGTGCACTCTGTCTTTTACTATGGCCTAGAACAAATGTATTACTCAATCTCATCCTTGCCTTCGACGATATGAAAGTGACTGAAGTATGAGCGATGCTATTAATGCCATTTCCTACAGGCAGTCCCTGTGATGAATGGCGTGAGCATGTTTCTCATAGGGTCGGTTGGTGCGTGTAGTTTGGTGGGCTTGGTAGACTGGGATGTAACAATAACGTTTCGTTTCCTTCCCAGAACAAGCTTCATTTCATCACGTCGTCACAATAAGACCAGTCTATCTATGTCCGTGTGACGTAAAGCGTATACGGTAGCAAATATGTGTCAATTCATGATACATGATACCTCGAAGAGTCCATCAAACACAGAATATAACCGCATTTTGCTTTTATTGGAACGGCTCCTTGTACTTCCGGAAACATATTTAAAGCCGAGTATACAGTCTGCGATAGTAAGGTAGGGACAAAATGGTGGTAAGGAACGTGTGAAAGTGCTGCTCTGAAAAATTGGTGATTTCTGTAGGTAAGACCAATAGTTTGGACGTACCAAATTACTGATGTCGAGAAGCCATGCGGTGATAAATCTTGTGTATAATTGGCGGTGAGTGGAGAATGAAGTAAATATCTACTCAACATACACGTAGTTAAGTTGAGGTATAGCAGAATTCCATCAGTGAGGTTAGGCAAAGACAGCAGCTTATCACACACTTCGACAGGAAACTGTACAATGTAAACGTCAAAGAAAGATGAAACGGTAGTCGTTATGTTTTTGAGTGTAGGAATGTTCACCTTATCTGCACGCTATTGAACGTACATGAGTAACGATGCCCAACGCGCTTAAAATCTAACTCCCTTATAACTGAAATATATTTAAATTGTACAAAATGTACTGACACACCCTGGTGAGAGATCAAGATAAACTGATTGCGATGTCTTCATGAGTCAAAGAAAAAAATTTGCTGTGTCAGATATGAAGCCAAGTCAAAAGTACGACGACAAAGGAAGACTAATTGCAGACCACGCACTTAGACCAAAACATCACATTTGTCAAAACTTGTTACTAACAAGAACTAAGGATTTCGCAAACGATGCCTTAGAACAGAAAATCATCAATGCAAACAACAATACACAAGGAAAGATAAACACACTAACCAAATACACTGGAATGACATGAATAAAATAACGGGGAAAGGAAAATGGCAAACTTCAGAGCACAAACAATCAACATGCAATTAAGACGAATTAATACTAGCTACATTAAACGTCAGAACCCTAAGAACGCAAGACAAGGAACTGGAACTCCAAAACGCACTCAAGAACATAAAATTCAATATACTAGGCTTCAGCAAAGTCAGAAAATATGGCGAAGATATAATGGAGAAAGGAAATAACGACATTTTTAGCTACATAGGGGAAACAAGAGGACAAAAAGGCGCAGGATTCATAATTAAAAGCCATCTAAAACAGAATATACAGGATTTAAGAGGAATCTCAGGGTAAATCATGATATTAACTTAAAAATTCAGAAAATTCATAATCACTATAAGCCAGATATACACGCCCACAGAGGCAATCTCAGAAGAATAGATCAAAGACTTCTACACACTCCTAGAAGACACAATAATCGACGACAAAGCACACAGAACATTCGCAATTGCTGACTTCAACAGCAGAGTAGAGAAAAAGGAATACGAAGACGAAAAACCAATGGGACAATATGGATACAGAACACGAAATGAAAGGGGAGACAGACTCATACAGTTTGCACTAGGACAAGGATTACAAATTGTAGACACCTTTTACAAGAAAATTACGGAGACTAAATGGTCGTGTATCACTCCGAATAGAAAAAATAATAACCTAGAAGTGATTAAAGACATCCAAATAATCAATGGTCTAAAATTTGATACAGACCACAGGATGGTCCGACTAGAAATGAGATTAAAGAAGGAAAGGAGGCACTATTTCAAGAACAAGACCCCAAACCCCCAAAGAACAGATCAAGCAGAATATACAAAAGCACTACAACACAACCTCCAAGAGCTCAACCAACAAACAGATCTGAAGGCACCAACAATATTGTACAGAGCTCGTAAGCTGGATATCCTTTGCAGTCAAGCAATCCTCAACACCAGAAAACAGTAGAAGAAATATAATAAAACTAAAGGATAGCACAAAAGGACTGATCGAAGATAGAGAACGTTTGAAACCACAGGCCGAAGTAAACGAACGCAAAAAGCTGGAATATACATAAATCAATAAACAAACGGAAATAGAAATCCTAAAGAACATCAGAGACCACAGCACGGAAGTGGTCAAAGAAATTATGGAAAACACAAAATCAATAAAGAAGTTTCGAAAGGAATTAACTCCGGACAAGCATTGGATACTGGGAGTGAAAGACAGCAATGGTAAAATACAAGTCACGAGGGGACAGATGACACAAGCGACAGAATTCTGCAGGAAAAACCTGTCCCACCTCCGCTTTGTCTAGCACAAATATCACGTGGAGTGACCGGGATTTGAACCAGGAACCCAGCTGTGAGAGGCCGGCGCGCTACCGCCAGAGTCACGGAGTCATTGTGTTTTCCAAATTAAAATGTAAACACTGTAAAACTGTTTATTTAAATGAAAAACCTTCATATTTACCAGCATAATTGTGCGAGTTACATCGGAGTTCAGCTTATCACGTAGAGTCGTGCGCGAGTGGTGTCTGGATTAGCGTGGAATCGCATGCGTGCACTTGATTCCGCGGGATGTCTGGCTCTCCACAGCAACCGAGTGATTATGAACGAGCAGTAGAACACTAGAAGTTCAAACTACTCTACTACGTCTTCTTTGTGATAACACTGAAGTAGACATGATACTGTATAGGCTTTTGGGCTTATGCCGTGTCAAGAAAATAAGGTGAAATTCTTAACGTTTCACAGAAAACTGTGCTCTGCGTCCTCGGAAGAAATCTCGACTGTCAGCTTCCGCTTCGAACGCTAGCGTTGTGCCACGTCCTGCGGGCCATCTGGTGGCGAATTAACGTACCTATTCCACTTTTATTATAACGTCCAAATTCAAAGTGTCAAAGTGTCATTGTTTAAGAAGCCTTTCTCGTGGTCAGTCGAGATTACTTCTGAGGAAGCAGAGCACGGTTTTCTACGAAACGTTAAGAATTTCACCTTATTTTCTTGACACGGCATAAGCATAAAAGCCTATATAGTATCATGTCTATACGCACGGATCGTGAAAGCATTAATGGCAATACTGAAATAGTTCATTTTTGCACTTCATGTTTACCTGTCTAATATTAATGTTAATGGCCTGAGGGGAATAAGTTGAAATGTTATCATTTTTTTACGTAATATATCCCGCGCCGCTACTCATTCCTGCTACCCAGCTAACGAAAATTTCTGGGGAGAACACTATATAATATATTTTAAAGTTGATTCTATAAATTGAATACCATAAAAATGGGCCTTTGAATGCATAAAATGAAAGTAGACAGTTTGGCAAGGCACCTCAATATAATTGAACCATGTAACGCAGTACAAATATATTATTAAGACATTTTCTCTTGCCGGGCTGAGTGGCTCAGATAGTTGGGACACTGACCTTCTTACCTCAACTTAGCAGGTTTGATCCTGGCTCAGTCCGGTGTTGTTTGAAGGTGCTAAAATACGTCCGACCCGAGTCTGTAAATTTACTGCCACTTAAAAGAACTCCACGGGATTAATTTCCGGCACATCAGCTTATCCGAAAATAGTAAATGTGGTTAGTGGGACATAAATAAGATAACATTAAATAGCATTTATTAAAATTTTACTCGGCCGGGCTGAGTGGCTCAGACGCTTGAGGCGCTGGCTTTCTGACCCCAACTTGGCAGGTTCGATCCTGGCTCAGTCCGGTGGTATTTGAAGGTGCTCAAATACAACAGCCTCGTGTCGGTAGATTTACTGGCACGTAAAAGAACTCCTGCGAGACAAAATTCCGGCACCTCTGCGTCTCTGAAAACCGACATAGTAGTTAGTGGGACGTAAAGCTAATAAAATTATTATTAAATTTTTACTTCAACATATCGCTGTTGCTCCTACAAATGCCGCTATGTATACTGGCCCGCATTACACGCCTTGAATCTTAGATGATAGATCTTTACAAGCCTAAGTTCTAAGCAGAAATAGTTTTTCATAGTGGTTTTCGCAGGCGCAACGGGCATATAGCTTATTACGAAACCAATATTCAACAATATTAAGAAACAGGATTAGTGACTATATTATTCCCGGAGGAAACTGTTAACATTAAGTGATTGAGATCTACCACACTGAGTCACGTTTTCACTATCGGAGGCTGTGGATGGATCTTTTGGGAACATCTGTATGTTAACATAAAGGAGCCGAAATGAATCTGAATTCATTTGAGATACGGTGCTCCAGACGCATGCTGGAAATTAAATAGACCGATAAGATTACAAATACAGATTTTCGATGAATGGGTGAGCCTGGGAAATCTGTTTCAAACAGAAGATTGTAACTTATTGGGCACTGAATGGGGCAGGAAGGGCTCCTAAAACAATAATAACGGGACTATATTAATGGGGAAATGTCCGAAGGAAGAGCACAATTGCGCTACACGGAGGAGATAATGAAATACATGAAATACAGACGCTACAAGAAATAAAAATGAATACGTAAAAAATGTGAGATGTGATGAAAGGCTGCCAACGAATCTCCGAATTTATTACCAAAGAAGAAGAAGATGAAGGAGAAGTTTTACAAGTACAATTAGAATTTTCCACGTTTAATGTTGTCTTTCGAACTTCTGTTTTGGTAGTATCTGTAAGAGGAAACAAAGGAAGATTGTTGTTTTTCGTGACCTGCTGCTCTCGTCACCATGAGTACGGTACATCCCACTTTAGTGGGATGCAGACCACCGGGCGTGACTTTTCTTTAAAAGTATGCTCATGTACTAGACGGGGTTAGAACTGAGGCCACCATGGCGAGAATCCAGTGACAATACCGCACGGCTATCACTCCCATCTGCTTGTAAACGACATTGTACTTATCTAACACTGTTTACTGGCAGATATACAATCATACCATAGGCTCAAAGATTAAAATGTTTAGTGAGCGAAGAAATGACCATACCACGTTCCAGCTCTTTAGAAACACCTATACCACGAAATTTTTACTGCTTTTAAACAGCCACAACACGTGGCATGTTGAAAAATTCCATGATGTGAATTTCGTGTCGTGATTGTTATAGATAGTGACCACAACGCACTCTGGCATTGTCTTTTATTACGGACACTATGTGATGTAAAGCTCCTTTCAGCCTATTTTCAGGTAAGGTCAATGTAAATCAAAGTTTTTGACCTTTTTAATTTATTGACCATAAACACATGTAACAGTGACCTATTTCAAAGCAACGGGAATGCTAATTATTTTTGTGACATTAAAATAACGCATAAATTGCCACTCGATATTCTTCAAACGACATTAGCACTCTTTATCTATGAATTAACTCAATTTGCAACTTACGAACCCCTGAATGAAAACTGAACGTTCACGACCGCATTGTAATAGAAATCGACCTTCAACCTAATAGGTCGTTTCACACACATATACTACGTGTTGAAGAGTTGTCAATTATAGAACAAAAATGGCTGAATCGGGTTTGTGTGGTACTGAATCCGAGGGAAAACCATGTTGTTATTAACATAAATATGCTTTTCGATAATTTCCAATTGTCACACCAGGCAAATGATAGGTCTGTACCTTAATTGCGGAAATGGCCGCTACCATACCAACCCTAGCCCTTTCTCATCCTTCCGTCGCCTTTAAAACGACTTGCAAAAATAAAATAAGAATAATTTTATAACGAGTATTTAGTCTTCCATGCCTCCCACGGCCTAGAAAAATCTACACCCACAACGACAGGCGGAATATTTCTGGAAGTTACACGTTCTGAATTAAAATGAGGCACACATACCACAATCTCTGCACCGAAATTACAGTAACTGCAAGAAGTTTATAATGGAAGGTGAAATTATTTTTTGAGTTCTAAGTTGTGTTACTGACCGTGTTTTGCCTTTTGCCTTTTGCCTTCACCCGCGCAATTCTCATTTCATTCTTTCTTTCTCAGAGTTAGCAAGCCTTCATCTCACACAGTGTTAGCAAACTGTGCGAATACCTGACGACCCCTTTTCACGAATGACACAATTAAGTATTGACAAGAACACGTCTTATGGATGGGGGTCGTCTGAAAATAGGCGTCACGAAATTAGCGATACAAATGTGTATTTAATGGCGTGTGGCCTCCGGAGAGGTCTGGTGAAGGTGTCTTTTGATTTTACACCCGTAGACGACCTGCACGTCGTGGTGAGTATGAAATGATGATGAAGGCACACATTCCTCGTGTTAGGGTTAAAAGTTCCGACCCTTCCTGGAATCGAACCCGGGATCCCTGTGACTAAAGATCAGCACGCTAACCATTTAGCCATGGAGCCGGATACAAAATGTGTGAGTCGATGTTACCTAGCGAGGGGTGCAAGCTGTGATCTGAAATATTGATGGATGGCCGTGACCGAAGTACATATTATCAAAGAGGGGCCTGTGTGATGTCAGAAGAATCATAAATAATCTGTTGGAAAACGAGTTAATTTGAATTTCCAGTAGCAGAGCAGTAACAGTGTCCTGAAAAAAAAACGAACAAGACTTTAATGAAGATAACGAAAACAGTTTGTCTATCACAACAACGTTCTGTAGTTTTATATTTGTGTAATTATACAATTTAAACCTTGTGCCCCCAAAAATGTGCATATTTTGTGATCTCTACTGTGGCTTCCTTATCGAATAAATCGCGTGACCGCTGCAAACAATATTGATTAAAGAGGACAATCTTATACTGGAAACTAAAAAAAGTCATTATTAAAAGATCAGCAGAAATAGGTAATTCTAAATCTTACATTGGTTTTCAGAATGACCACAACTCCCTGTATAAGGCAACTGGAAATTTATTATTATCTGGTCCGTCCATTAATCATAGTGAAAAGTTATTATATAATGTATACGATTACCCAAGCCGACCACGACACCTTGTGCATGCTGAACACAAATTTCCTGTTCTTAGGAAAGGCACATGCGATGTTTAAAAATTCATTACTATCCACTCTTCCCATAAATGGTTGTGAACATTGGGTAGATTTTTCAGATTATTGTACGATCCTTCAACGAAAATTTATGTTAAAACTTTTAAAAACACATTATTATCCAAGTTGGCGACCACTAAATTTGTAAGAGATTTCAGTTTACTAGCTATGTCGTTAATGTTTCCAACAAGTAAGAATAACATGTTCAGAAAATAATTACTATTTATCCATCAATATGTGTGTAGTATGGTGAGAAAATTCAGATTATTATCCAGTCACCCATGAATCCATGTTTAGGGTGGTAAGGAATATAGTATTATCCAAGCTGATTACGACTCTTTGTAACTGCGTAGCTAACTAGATCACTCCATTTAGACCTCGATTGTTGCCTACAAATAGAAAAAAAACATGGATGCCTGAAATTTAGGCTGCTGGGAAGAAAATATCTGAGAACCATCACTAGGCGATTCTTTTAAATTCACGGCATTACTATTTATAAGTCCGCGTGCATGCACAAGTTCCTCTAACGGAGCCATTTTCTACTATGAGAATTTTTGACTATATATAGAAAAGAAAAAGTAAATGCAGGATAACTAATTGTTATAAAAGATTAAAAGGTTTAGGTTCATATTCATAAACAGTTAAAAATCTATGCTTTCAATCTGCTATTCATTTATTCTCCTAATTTCCCCGATGGAAGACACAGTGTTTCCAACGGCAGAAAATTCAATATACACGAAACAATCATTTCGAAAGTTGAAAACCGAGCGAGTAGATGCGCGTTTTGGGTCACGTAGCTGTTATCTTGCATTGGGAGGTAATAGGTTCGAGCTCAAGCGTCGGCAGCCCTGAAGATGATATTCCGTTGTTTCTCATTTTCACACAGACAAATACTAGGGCTGCTTCTTAATTAAGGCCACAGTCTACTTCTTCCCACTCCTAACTATTTCTCTCCCTTCAACGCTGTAAGACCTATCTTTGGTGCGAGGTAAAACAAGTTGTAAAAAACAAAAAAAGAATAAACAAACGGAAGTTGAAAACCAACGATGAATCATTAGAATAATAATACTAACACTGTGTACAATATAATGGACATCAGGTATGAATGAGATTAAGAGGATATAAATACCTCACTTCATTTGTAATCTGTGAGGGAAAATGTTCATATTCTGTTCAGTAAACTTCGAGCATTATAGAACTTGAAGGGCTAATCCGTCACGCGTTAGAAATTACCATTTACATTTTACCTGGATTCGCTTAAAACATGAAAACTTCTATCCCGAGAGAAAACATGCTCGAATAATTTAATCTCAACCTCTGGTGCTGACATCGTAAAAAAACAGCTAATGTGTACCACAGATCGCATGTGAATGAAAACAGCTGCTGTGCTCGGAAGGTGGGCAGCCAAGTGAATACCGTATCTTATTATACCGTTCCGCTCCAAAGAGGAAGAAAAAATATGAGAAGTTAGTCGCGGGGAATTAAAACAAAACAAAACAAAACAAAACAAAAAAGAACAACGTTACCGGTATTTTATTCTCGGTATGGCTCCGTATCTTAATGCATTCAAGTCTTCTGTTTGTCCTCCATGAAGCTACGAATTTTCTTTTCTGTGATCTCTTATCATCACATTTTAGGGAATGTAGCTGCATAGGTACACTGGTGCAGAACATCCCTTTATTTTGTACAGTTATATTTTTCTTCACTCAACGGTAGTTAGTATAAATAATAAAGTATTCTATTGCATGGATTTCGAGAGAGGGAGAAGAAAGAAGAAATATGTGAGTTTCAAAATACGAGAACGTGATTGCGTTCTTCCGTTTGAGCCACATAATACGGCAACAACGTTTGAAATCGGTTCATTAGCCCCTATAATATTTCCTACAACTTTAAAGCTAGACACCTTGTTGACGGAGGGGCTGCCTGGCCGAGGCGGTAAAGGCGTGCTCGGTTCGCCCAAGAGGACGTGGGCTCGAATCCCCGTCACGAAGTCGTAAAATTTAAGAAACGAGATTTCCACTTCCGGAGGTGCATATGGCCCTGAGGTTCACTCAGCCTACACCAAAAATGAGTACCAGGTTAATTCCTGGGGGCAAAGGCGGCTGGGCGTAGAGCTAACCACTCTACCCCATAACGTGCCGAGGTTAACAATGGTGGAAGCCTTTACCTTCCACTCCTCCAAGGGCCTTCATGGCCTGTACGGAGGTGACTTTGCTTTGCTTTTACCTTGTTGACGGTCTGAGGATATAACATTACAGGGTCATTAATCCTTTTCTTCTCATCGTCTACCTCCTGATGCTGAGCAATACTGGTTTCAGACCTCACGATAGGGTCCAATATATGAATGTAGCTACAGCTACAGTGTCGATCCACCTAGTACAGAGGCAGGCAAGGTCTACATTTATGACGTAAGAGCCTATAAGGTGAAAGGGGCGTGACAAGAGTTATCAGTAGAGTCTTAGCACAGCAATCACGCTCGGGCATCGAAGTGGTCACAAGGAAACTGGTTAAGTTTACAGTATATTGAAGTGTACACTATACATAGCAGAAATTATTATTTATGGAGTATAGGGGAGTGGAAAAGTGTTCAATTTTTGCAGGGTGTTTCAAGAGGTAGAAAATAAATAAATACTGGTGGGGACAGATAAAGGAAGAACGTCGTGCAACGCAAGTTTGACTGGGTGAAATAAAGGCACGTTAGGTTGTCAATTCAGTGCAACTGTATATACAAGTGTCAAGAAGAGACGAACGCCATACCTTGTGAGCTACATGTTCTTTGTGAATGTAATGTGTATGGCAGGTAGCGTTGCCATTTATTGCGAACGAACTTACCTGGCTGGTGAGCAAAGGTAAACTGCCGTATTTAATGTGGTTTGTTACTTGTCATCAATATTCTCTGCAGTCACATCAACATGCTGTACGGACCGTGAATCTGTAAAATGCATTTAAGAGATTGTGGGTTCGAACCCCACTATCGGTGGACCCGAAGATAATATTCCATTGGTTTAAATTTCCCCCTTATTTACGGACACGGACGGTTCTTTCTCAGTCCTAAACCTTTTCTCTTTCATTATAACCGAAAACTTCAATGTGGTAGTGTGACGTTAAACCCGTAGCAAAATAAAAATAAAATAAGAATAATATTGAAGTAGACACAGGAGAGCTATATTTTACATTTATAGACCTAGGATGAACTGGGTAAAATGGAGATGGAGAAACTCCTCTCCGTGTTTTGAAACACCAAACGTTTATTTTTCACGAATTTATGATTCGATTGGCTACCTCCTTGGGGTGCACTGCAACAGTCTATATAACCTGGCCGTCAGCCAGTCGAGACATAAGGTAGCGAAATCATTCCATTTTCAGTTTATTTCATATTACTCAGAGTGGAAGTCCTCTTATATTTCAGATTGAATAGAAATGAAACATTTCCTTTTATTTGATCAAGCTTAACTTCACAGCAAATCGAGGAGAAAATTCTGAGCTAGTTCGACAGTAAATGTGCCATTACCTTCCCTTGCTCCATATGTTACAGGACTTTATTATTCTATCTTCTTGGTCGGAAAATAAGAGTACAGATAGTGAACAAAGCGCGATAAAGATACCTGTTTTAAACTGAAATAAAAATTTGGAGAATTGAGATTATTCAATATGCTGCAGATATTGTGAACGCGATGCTGAGGAAATTTTGTTTGAGGTAAATGTTTTTTAACGAAGGGGAAATATAAGATTTCCTCTCATTTATATTTTATGGAAACCGTATGTCCAGTTAACTAACTGGATTCACATATTTGTGAACACCAAATAAGATAGAAGAAGACTTTATGTATAGGAATTATCATTGTCCTGAATACATGAAATATTGCTGCGTAATGATGTAACCAATTCATTTTCAACCTCGCCTTTGCTTAAAGAAAAAAGGAAACATGAAAAAATATATACAAGAAATCAAAACAAGCATACAAACGAAAAAAATTTTTTATAACCATGCGTACGTACTGAACCCATGACCTTTGTGCCCTAAGAATTTTAAGTATGAAAGTTACTACATGAGGCCCCATGTCAATTTTGATGAGGAGCTTGAACATTACTTGATATCACGGAAGTGACACGTGGCAAGGAGGTGGCTACCTTCATTCCCACGCGATGATACGTGACGTCATCCGCACGTGTCGAACGTGGAAGGATACAGAAGAAAGTTTAGGCTGAATAAATATATTTAAATGAAAGAATTAGTGGTGAACGCAGTATAATGAGGGTCCTGTATTTATCTATAAGACACTTGGTCTTTAGTAAGACGGATTTGAGACTGCTAAGCCATTTCTGGAGATTATTTCAGATGGACGCGCGTGTATAGCTTACTCATGCCAAGTAGACAAAAACAGTGCCTATCAAATGAGGTCATTTAACCAGTTAATTTAATAAGAATAAATTTTAAAGATTCAGGAACAATACCACTAGCAACGTAGCAAGTATGTGGTTACATCAAAACACTTTTAATCAAAACTCTTTTAAATGCAGTTCATTTAAGTCGAAAAAGTTACGCAAATTTTCTTGGCGGCAAAGGGAAATGCCTGGAGAGAGGGGGTACTGTCTATAAATAAGAAGGGATGCCATGTTGAAACCCCATGCATTTGGATCGTTGAGGCGGAAGGCAGAGGGTTGAACTGTTCTGTAAATCGATCGACAAGAAGTAGACTAAGTTCAACCAATAGATTTTAGCCGATGTGGCTGGGGTCTTGACTCCATGTGGAGATAATTTTCGAGCAGAAGTAATTGTATAAAAAGGACGGTTAAGATACCGAAGAAGTATTTATAAATTTTTGTGTGGTAAATAAAGTAATTCTTGTGCGGGTAATAAATACAATCAGTCGAGTGCGATCAACAAAAACGACAAGTGAAGGGCATTTCTTTTCTTTATGCTTTATATCTAGGAAACAGGAAGAAAATGCTATGTACAGCCAGAAATGTAAAAATGGCTAAATAAATGACAGAGGGTCGCAGGTGAGCCCAAAAATGGAAACTGACCTAACCTAAGGTAGGTGACATGCCATCATACCGCCTACTATATCTTGTTTTATGATGTCAAACTTATATGTATTTGAAATGGGTATTTATGATGCATTTGGTCACCCATATGTCTCTTAGTGAATGTCAGAATATGACGAAAGAGTCAGTTGTTTTATTTTCTGCTTGGATAAATTTTTAAAGCCCCGTGTAATGTTGTAGAAATTTATTAATGATGGTTTCGAAGTGATATCACGTCCAAAGTAGATCGTTATTTCCGTGTATTTATTGCCTATATTTTGTGTCAAATTAAGATGTTTATTCGACGTAAAATTTTCAGCTGGAATTTTGATGGAATTGGTGCAAAAGTGATCCGTGGTTACCCATTTTCAATCGAGTGGAAGCGCTGTATGTAGTGTTGAGTAATGTGGATCGGTGAATTTTGCCACGAAGTGTAACGTATTCTATGTCCGTTTAAACCGTATCTGAGTGACAATAATAGCAGTAAATTTGTCAGTCATTTTTGTGAAAATCCAGTTTTAAAATACGAGATCATTTTGTGCGAAGTTGTTCATTATTAAAGTATGGTGCGTTATTAGGCGTCGTGGATTCTAGTAAGGATTTTTATTCCAGTTCTTTTGTCAGTGAGGGTCGTCGAGTTGAGGCAAGAGTTAGATTTGCCGTATGAGTTGAGATAGGATTTGTGAATCAGGTGATTGGAAGCCTGTAGTGAATCCTGGACTTTGGTGTGAGCCCGAAGAAGATTTAACAGTGTTTGGGATGGAAAGTAGAGTGCGAGAATCCTCGCCGGTATTAATTTGCGACGTGCACAATTATTGTAGGACATTTAAAGGTAAATCTATGTGCATGTTTGTTTAGTCAGAATATCGTATTTTGTTCTATTTTGCGAAGTCAAAGGGGTTCATTCTTAGAAACCAGTCAAGCGTGGCGATAAACATGTGTTTCATATTAAAACTGACAGGGTGAGGGTCATTTGTACTCAATGCCACCAGCTGATCGGAGTTCGCGGCTCGAAGGTAACGGACTTGTGCTCTTGCTACGTGTTAAAACGAGACTGCTTTCTTGGCAACGGAGATCATTAACTGCGGGAACTAGTTGAAATTTTTCCGGGAATAACGTGTAGGTTATTAGATGCTGTGAATTTGTTTAATTGAGATCGTAATGTATATATATGAAACCATAAAGTTAGAGTATAATGAGTGAGGTTAGCCAATTTCAGGAATGTCCAAAATATAGAGTGGTGGTAGTGATGATTGTTTTGTTTGTGAGGGTGCACAAACTTTAGGATATGTTATGACAAGGTATGCCATCGTAATCGGCTTACATTATACGACGAGTTAGTTATGGTTTGTACTTGATTATTAGGGTTATCGAAGTATTAATAATGGTTAGGATTAGATTAGATTAAAGTGTGATGCCATGAAACAAGATATAATAAATGGATATAAATGATGTAAATTTTTTCCAGCTGCACAATAACAATATATGGTAAACATTAAACATGAACTGAATACTGCGTCAGGATTTGAGAAGGGACTTGTGAAAGAAACCATTCGTCCGTGGAGATAGAATTTGTTGTTCATTAAGATCTCATTAAAATAATTTTTAATTTATTTAATTATTAAATTCAGTGGAACCATAATTGCGAAATAACTTTAAAGCAAGCGAATAACTTGGAGATGCATTCTGGAAATCTTAGTTTATTTTTCAGGGAATATTTAAATGTTAACGTAACGATTAAGGGGAGATATTCGACGGTAATGGATTTTACTGCCACAACGTATTGTTAGCGTTGTTGTTGTTGTTGCATTATTTGACTTTAATTGATTGAGCAGTAAATGTGCTGGGGTTAGTGAAGTGGAAACTTTGGTCATCAACCGATGTAATTTAATTGTGTTTAGCCTTCAGCTTAGGAAATTTGATGGTCATGGGTTCACCAACCTCAGTGACTTAGATCAGGGCCATATGCAACTGTAGTATCATTTTCCTTGCGGTCATCATCCACAATGACTTTAAAATAACTTAGAAGTTTAGAGCTCGGTCCATGACATAGTTGCAGGTCACATCGATTCAATTAAGGGTCCATGCTGTATAACCACTGTGTGGCACACACCGATTGGACTGTCTTAATTATACCCAGAGTCCAGAGTTCGTGTTACGAGGGCTGGACCATCAAGAATCATTATGATGGCACATGTAGTCTCACATGGAAGCCGAATTTAAGGATTTACAGACTTTCCTTTCTTTATTTAATAATTGAGACAATGGTTTATAGTGAGGCAGTTAAGTCAAAGGCTCAAACCAGCGTTCGGCCCCTCTGTGTAAAAATGACTGTGGTGTTAAGTGGACAAGATAGAGTCCAAATTATACATGGATTTCAAATTATTAGTTTCTTCAGTAAAGTTTTTCAAAATAAAATACAATTATTTTATGAAGAGACCTTTCATTTGAGTAGATAGATTAGGATTACTGAACCCTACCTTTTACCTCAGCAAGTGACGAAGAACCCGAAACGACCCAAAAGACAGATCTCATGAAATTTTCCTGATAGGTAAGGAAGGTAGGTATCCTTCACAGTGGACCAAAGGGTTCAGTACTAATAAGGAAGCTAAGAAAAACACACAAGCGTACATACATAATAACAAACAATTACGTAAACTAAAGAAATACATATATACCACACCTACCATCAAACAAATAAACATGCACAATAATGGTCAACTCAAAAACAAACAAACAAACTAATGTATAGGATGAATCAAATAAATAAAAATAAGCAAGCAAACGAACAAATAAGTGGGCAAAGAAATATGCATACCAATAAAGCAAATAAGTAACCAAAAGCAAACGAAGATATGGCTATATTAAAAACAAACAAGAAGGTAAAAATGATTCCATCCTGCCAAAAAGAGGTGAAATACATTACTTGCTTACTTCCAAACTTATTGGATTACTTACTTACGTACTTACTTAGTCCGTCCTCTCATAGCTTCTGTTATCGATGTTTTCCTGAGAGAGTCCACCAATTTGATTTTGCCCACGGCCAACTCCTCTACTCTTCTCCAATGTCTTCCTCTTGTTTCCAGTGACATCCTAACGTCTTCCTCTTGGGTCCTTCTAGGACTTCCACGTAACCTTACACCGTGCATCCGAGCGTCGAAATAATGCTTCACTACTCTAGTATCCTCCATTTCTTGGACACGCCTAAACCATCGTCAACCCTCTCCAGTAAAGGTGGGACATCAAGACTGAATCATAGTCTGATTTATTACCAAAATAATTACAATATGACCATACAAACAAACTTTCAATGAACACAGTAACAAACTAAAAAAACCTTCAAGAAACCTATATCAATTCGTTGCATTGTGCAATGCTCTATTTCATCCACACATTTCCGTAGCCGAATGTCAGCGGTGCAGGATGGTTTTACATAGTTTCTTATTTTCATAGCAGACAAATGCTGAGACAGGCTACCTAAATTAAGGCACGGTCCCTTCCTTTCGAATCCTAGCCTTGTCCTATCCCAACGTCGCCATAAGACGTGTATGAGACAGTGCTACATAAAACAAATTTTAAAAACGGAGAAAACAATGGAATGATAACCTTAGGAAAGAACCAGAGAAAGTGCGTTTACAACATTTGTTAGACGTTGGAGGAGAGAAACAGTGAAAGAAATCAGTTCAGTGGTGACCATTTGTGGTATTCAAATCCACCTCCAACGACTAGTCGTCGAATTCACCAGAGATTTAGCGCATTAGTCGATTTGAGTACAAGAAGCTACCTTGTTTACTGATGATGGCTACAATAGACGTCTCGACTAGTTTCGATCTTCAATATACAATACCTGCAATATTATGTCGTTATAAATTGACTTCTATAGCATGTCGATTTTTAAGCAAGTTTTATTGCTCTAATACTTGTCTGTGCTTTCGACTTACGAGATCTTGTTTCCCGAATCGTATATGGCATTTATTCCAGGTGCTGAACGTTAATGGCAACTTCACCCTGTAGCCAACATTATTATTGGTAAAAATGTGGAAGTTATTTAAGACAGTTAAGAAAGCAGGTAACATTCATTTATCTGCATATGTACAGTACTTCATAACTTAAACACTTCCAGTTTCATAAAACCGCAGAGGTACAAATGCATTAATCTATATAAATAAAATCATAACGATCGGGTGTCTGTACATTGACTATTTTGGCGAAATTTCCCTACAGTTATCCGTTCCAGGTGCAATAATGACCATCTGCATATTTCTTAGCTTTGGTGTCTGTTTGTCGGTTTCTCCGTTTGTCTGTTTTTTGTTTGTTTGTCTGATTTCTTATAATTTGAAAAGTACTGGATATATTTCTACTAAACTTGAAATTTAGAATCCACCTGTCCTTGGGTAGGTTTTAGGGCCAATATTATTTCTGAATACCTAAATTCACTGGGGGTTTATTCGAAACCGAAAATATGATTTTGCACCGCCGCAAAACATGCAAATCCAAAATTAATGGAAATCTACCATCATTAATGGAAATCAATTTTTAAAACTTTTTCTCATGTGTATCATTTCTATAGGAGGATTAATAAGGGAGATATCATGAAAGGTCAGTTTTTCAGGCTGAGTCCAGCGGACATAGCCTAAATGTTTTGTACGTGGAGAAGATTCCTTATCTATCTATATAAATAAAATCGTTACGACCGTGTGTCTGTACATTGACTATTTTGGCGAAATTTCCGTACAGCTGTCCGTTTGAAGGATTTGGCTTTAATTTCCTGAAAGTCCTCATTTTTGCCGCCCTCCCCTAAAGTCAAGCATGCAGCACAATCTGCCAGACGAGCTAGAAGATTGAAATTTGGCAAAATTAAACATTTTAGTCTGTAACCGACGGAGAACTTCCAAGATCTTTAAATTTTTATCCCCGAAGAATATCGAAATATCGAGGCAGTACTAATGACAGTGCAGATATTCGTTTCGAGGTATTTCCTGGCTAAACGGTCCTATCACAAAACGGATTGCATGATCTCCGTTCAATTTGGACTGATCTACAATTTTGGTCCTATGAGGTTTGTCATATCTCTCTCCCTTATACGTTAGATTTGGCTGTATTTCTCAATTGTAAGTAAATTTTGCACTTTTTACACGCATAATTCATACTTTGAATAACTTGTAGGAAAGACAGAATCATCAAATTCTGCACAATCATTGGCCCGCACAGTAGCCATATGTGAGCAAAATGCTATGTTTGTAGCTGTCACATAGTTAACCAAAAAGTAATGCACTGTGAAACAATCTTACCCAAATTCCACCCTATTCACCATTCCCAACTCAATCTGACCCATGAATGGATGAGATGCGAGAAAATATCATAGGACCAGCCATTTAGATCGCTATATACGGCGTCTTATGGTACAATCCGTTTATCGATATGACGTACCGTTTAGCAGCAGTTAATCTGTAAATGAAGGTCTGCAATTATTTAGACATGCATATACTTTTGTATGTCAATATATATACTGATGCCGATTTGTAGCGATCAAGAAAGGGTATGTCTGCTATTGTAATCAATACTCCCTACATCGATTTTGACTGGCAGGAGGCATGGAGTCCTTTTCCAATTCCTGTGTAAGTGGCAATAGTAAGGAGGGCCCACCATTGTACAGACTAATTCCGTTCATGATTTCACTTGCAGATGGCAAGGGAGCGTGCAATTTTGTTCAAAATTCCCATACCCGATAGTGTTTAGCTGTGGACAAGGGTGCCCGCTATTATGAACAAATATACCCATCTAAAATGTGACTGGCATTAGGCATAGTGGCCTGCTATTTTAATAGAAACTCATCAACTCGGTGTGACTGGCAAAAAGCTGGCTGGTGTTAGGAAAAGGGACCTGTCATTATAATGATAACATCACAACTCAATTTTGACTGGCAATAGGCAAGTTTACCGTCATTATAATAAAACCTCCTCAACTGTAATCTGTCTGGAAGTAGCAAATGGGGCCAGCGATTTTAACGAAAACTTTCCAAATTGATTGTGACCCCGCATTAGGCATAGAGGCGTGCCATTATAATGTAATCTTCCCGACTCCGTTGTGAATGGCAGTATGAATATGAGCCTGCCGTTATCATCACAACTCCACAATTCACACTTTACATTGGGGCGTATGGGAACCTCCCAATGCTGTTTCTTGGATAACGCTAAGAGAGATGCAATTTAAAAAAGAATCTTATTCACTGCATGTACAGTAATTTACCTCGATATCCGTATACAATGTAGAAAACCGTAGCGAAGCACGGGTATGTTTGGTAGTTAATTATTAAAATCGTAACGGATGGTACCGTGAAAATGAATAATTACCTTTTAGTATAGTTATATTTCCGTACTCAGAAGCCATCCATCTATGTCTTCGTAGGAATTCGCAAACAGCATGAAGAGCAACCGCAGACAGGTGAGAGAACAGAGTGTGGCGTTTCTCACAAGAAGACGAGGCGTCTGAGAGGAAGAAGTAACACACTGGTTGTAAGCAGCAAGTTGACAAGCCTCTCCTTTAACTGGAGTGAGAAGGCAAGTTAAATGAAATGCCTATGGGTCACTGACTCCTGCAAACTGTAATTGCCACCACAGTGACAATATTGGACATACATTTATGAAAAATTCCCAGTTCTAGCCATTAAGGCAATCAACTCAATGTTGAAATCACCCTAGAGATATGAGGTATGAATTTTAGGTAGATAAAATATTATAAAGTATGAGAATTTTCTTTTATTCCTGAGAATTACAATCCTTTTCTTAATCATTGTTATCTAGTCGATTAGATTAGCAGTTTACATTTTCCGACCACTACGAGCGCTAATGTGGGCCAATGCAGAGTTTCACTTAAGCCCTTATAACATGAACATTTAAAAAATCCACAAACCACCTGAGGGTATTGAACCAAGAAACACATTACAGAAATAATTATTTAAATACGCTAATTTCGCTAGGATTTGAGTCCAAAAGAAGACGAGTAAGGAAACAAGGGATTTTATACGGCTTTTCCGGAACTGAATTTATGTCTAGGTGATTTTCGAACTGTTTTCTTTAGTTTGATAGAGCGATCCAATTGAAACCTTTCGGGGCCTTTCAGCCCTTCAACTTAAAGCACAATTGAGGAAATTGTCTAATTTTACGTTTTTCCTATTAAGGGGACCCATACATTGCTAAGAAATGTTAGCAATATTAAAGAATATTCTTTACAGTTTTGAGACTATTTGTGATCATTGAGCCTAGGTTGCTCAAAATAACCATAAGAGAAGTTTAATATGTAATAACTATATTACGAACTATTTGTCGATATTGAACACAGATTTCTCATGTACGTAATTCATTTTAGCTCTTTAATTGTTATATTAGAAACTGTTTGTTGGTATTGAAACCACATACAACATAATAAACATAATAGAGTTTAATTATCTAGAACCCATGTAGTCAACTATTTTAGGGTGGTGGCTTCAAAGAATACATCCAACTTAGAATACGTTCGGTTGAGTGAAGTGCTGTGATATGTTGAGAATCCTTAAGGAAAAGAAGACCCCGTTAAAGCTGAAAGCATAGATCTGCAAACAAATCATTGGCTTGAATACGGTACAGAATGCTGGGCTCTTCGGGGCAAGGCGGAGCAGATGTATTATGCTGCAAGATGCTCTGGAGGTCACTGGGCATCGCACTGATCGATATTTGTCTTAATGAAGATATCTGAACCAATATGCAGTCAGTCAACATCGTCAACAAGGTACTGGAACTAAGACAATTGGAGGGGGAATTTTGAGAATACAGGGAATGATCTCAAGATGCTACCAGTACGGCGGACGCAGGTCGGGGGCAGGAGGAACAGAGGATGGCACAGCATTACTGTGAAAACCAACATTGGCAAGATATAGCGTTACTTTGACTGTATGCGCCGATGTTAACAACAGGACACGGTGGAAGAGAGACTGTCATGTAAAGAACAGGACATGATGGAAGAGAGACTGTCATGTAAAGAACAGGACACGATGGAAGAGAGACTGTCGTGTAAAGAACAGGATACGATGGAAGAGTGTGTGTCATGCAAAGAACAGGACACGATGGAAGAGAGACTGTCATGTAAAGAACAGGACACTATGGAAGAGAGACTGTCATGTAAAGAACAGGACACGATGGAAGAGTGTGTGTCATGCAAAGAACAGGACACGATGGAAGAGAGACTGTCATGTAAAGAACAGGACACGATGGAAGAGAGACTGTCATGCAAAAAACAGGACACGATGGAAGAGAGTGTGTCATGTAAAGAACAGAACACGATGGAAGATTGTGTGTCATGCAAAAAACAGGACACGATGGAAGAGAGACTGTCATGTAAAGAAGAGGACTCGATGGAAGAGAGACTGTCATGTAAAGAACAGGACACGATGGAAGAGAGTGTGTCATGTAAAGAACAGGACACGATGGAAAAGTGTGTGTCATGCAAAGAACAGGACACGATGGAAGAGAGACTGTCATGTAAAGAACAGGACACGATGGAAGAGAGACTGTCATGTAAAGAACAGGACACGATGGAAGAGAGACTGTCATGTAAAGAACAGGACACGATGGAAGAGTGTGTGTCATGCAAAGAACAGGACACGATGGAAGAGAGACTGTCATGTAAAGAACAGGACACGATGAAAGAGAGACTGTCATGTAAAGAACAGGACACGATGGAAGAGACTGTCATGTAAAGAACATGACACGATGGAAGAGAGACTGTCATGTAAAGAACAGGACACGATGGAAGAGACTGTCATGTAAAGAACAGGACACGATGGAAGAGAGACTGTCATGTAAAGAACAGGACACGATGAAAGAGAGACTGTCATGTAAAGAACAGGACACGATGGAAGAGAGACTGTCATGTAAAGAACAGGACACGATGGAAGAGAGACTGTCATGTAAAGAACAGGACACGATGGAAGAGTGTGTGTCATGCAAAGAACAGGACACGATGGAAGAGAGACTGTCATGTAAAGAACAGGACACGATGAAAGAGAGACTGTCATGTAAAGAACAGGACACGATGGAAGAGACTGTCATGTAAAGAACATGACACGATGGAAGAGAGACTGTCATGTAAAGAACTGGACACGATGGAAGAGAGTGTCATGCAAAGAACAGGACACGATGGAAGAGAGTGTGTCATGCAAAGAACAGGACACGATGGAAGAGAGTGTGTCATGCAAAGAACAGGACACGATGGAAGAGAGACTGTCATGTAAAGAACAGGACACGATGGAAGAGAGTGTGTCATGCAAAGAAAAGGACACTATGGAAGAGAGTGTGTCATGCAAGGAACAGGACACGATGGAAGAGAGACTGTCATGTAAAGAACAGGACACGATGGAAGAGAGACTGTCATGTAAAGAACAGGACACGATGGAAGAGAGTGTGTCATGCAAAGAACAGGACACTATGGAACAGTGTGTGTCATGCAAAGAACAGGACACGATGGAAGAGAGGCTGTCATGTAAAGAACAGGACACTATGGAACAGTGTGTGTCATGCAAAGAACAGGACACGATGGAAGAGAGACTGTCATGTAAAGAACAGGACACGATGGAAGAGAGTGTGTCATGCAAAGAACAGGACACGATGGAAGAGAGACTGTCATGTAAAGAACAGGACGCGATGGAAGAGAGACTGTCATGTAAAGTACAGGACACGATGGAAGAGAGTGTGTCATGTAAAGAACAGGACACGATGGAAGAGTGTGTGTCATACAAAGAACAGGACACGATGGAAGAGAGACTGTCATGTAAAGAACAGGACACGATGGAAGAGAGACTGTCATGTAAAGAACAGGACACGATGGAAGAGAGACTGTCATGTAAAGAACATGACACGATGGAAGAGAGACTGTCATGTAAAGAACAGGACACGATGGAAGAGAGACTGTCATGCAAAGAACAGGACACGATGGAAGAGAGTGTGTCATGAAAAGAACAGGACACGATGGAAGAGAGTGTGTCATGCAAAGAACAGGACACCATGGAAGAGAGTGTGTCATTCAAAGAACATGACACGATGGAAGAGAGACTGTCATATAAAGAACAGGACACGATGGAAGAGAGTGTGTCATGCAAAGAACAGGACACGATGGAAGAGTGTGTGTCATGCAAAGAACAGGACACGATGGAAGAGAGACTGTCATGTAAAGAACAGGACACGATGGAAGAGAGTGTGTCATGCAAAGAACATGACACGATGGAAGAGAGACTGTCATGTAAAGAACAGGACACGATGGAAGAGAGTGTGTCATGCAAAGAAAAGGACACTATGGAAGAGAGTGTCATGCAAAGAACAGGACACGATGGAAGAGAGACTGTCATGTAAAGAACAGGACACGATGGAAGAGAGACTGTCATGCAAAGAACAGGACACTATGGAACAGTGTGTGTCATGCAAAGAACAGGACACGATGGAAGAGAGACTGTCATGTAAAGAACAGGACACGATGGAAGAGAGTGTGTCATGCAAAGAACATGACACGATGGAAGAGAGACTGTCATGTAAAGAACAGGACACGATGGAAGAGAGACTGTCATGCAAAGAACAGGACACTATGGAACAGTGTGTGTCATGCAAAGAACAGGACACGATGGAAGAGACTGTCATGTAAAGAACAGGACACGATGGAAGAGAGACTGTCATGTAAAGAACAGGACACGATGAAAGAGAGACTGTCATGTAAAGAACAGGACACGATGGAAGAGAGACTGTCATGTAAAGAACAGGACACGATGGAAGAGAGACTGTCATGTAAAGAACAGGACACGATGGAAGAGTGTGTGTCATGCAAAGAACAGGACACGATGGAAGAGAGAC